>NC_056731.1:1794275443-1794542943 GCF_019279795.1 Protopterus annectens | reverse complement strand
ACACATGCATACATGTACATGAAGTACTGCCATATATATGTGAAGTATACACAATCATGCATGTGTGGAAGTGACAGACAATTGGTTAATTGGGACACACAGCTGGATGCAAAGTACAGCATGTGTCACACACATTGCTGCCCTGAAAGGCATACATTGATATCAGGTTGTGGGCAGTGGCATTATACTTGGAACAGTGGCATGTGCAAGCATAATATGTGAGCCCCATTGTCTAATGGTACTGAGGTGCGGGTGTCAAGATGGCCTCACCCGGCTATGATAGCAGTTGTCATTATTAGCAGGACCGCTCCACTAAGTATATCTGACATTGGTCATTTACACAACGTCTGCTGCTGTCCATCACCTGAGATGTAGCATTTGATACCAAGCACAAGCCTGCCACTCACAGTGATGTCATGGTATGAGTGGCAACTGCTTGACCAAAACAATGGGGCAATGTCCTGCTGTAATTATGAGGTTGTCCAGTGTCTGTCATTCCTGGATGACATGACTGAAAGAAGACAAGCCTTTGTCACAGATCACATGCATCCATGATTCAGGGAGTGTGGATATATATAATACCTAGGTCACATTTACCCATATAGTGCCATTCCAAGGCATATGTCCTAAATACAGAAGTAACACCCTGACACCTACAAGACAATTGCATTGGATGCTTATGCTAACCAGTGTTAGATGTGTGTTTTTTGTAATCCATTTGCTCAATGTAGAACCTACGATGGGGAATACTGACATCTGTGCAGTGAGGAACACCTGGCTGAAGGCTCTGTAGTGCACAATAGCACTACTACCATATAACTCAGATACAGACATGTGGGCCATAACACTGGTACGGACCACTCCAGGTGGTGGTGTCCACATATTCATAAAGGCTACTCACAAGTAAAGACCACTACTCTAACATAATTCATCACAGATGAGTCAGGTACATGTGACAGTGGCAAAAGCTGCATTCTAGGTTGTATCCTTATATACAGCAACCACCATGTCTTCAGACTACCAACACACATCCATAAATGTGGTATGAAATGTTAAGGTACAACTCCAAATAACCTTTGATTGGTGGACTGTACCTAGGCCTATATCAACTGTGCAAAGTACCCATGTACTGACACAGTTGCATAATGTGTTATGCAATGCAATAATACCACTGTTTGTAACCAGGTCAGTTGTACACATACCAGGGTCCATTGGATGTTGTCAGCAGTAACACAGTTGACTGTTGCTGTACACCAGTAAACAACACCCTCATGGTTGGATATGACCTAGATGTACCTGCCCTGGATATGTACATCCCACACTCATACAACATACATGAAAATACCATAGCTGTTGTTGTCCTTTGTACATACAGGTGGCTACATTCATTACACACATGCACATGGAAGATAGGTCCATAGCTGCTGAATGCTAACAGTACATAATGTTTGATGTCTATGTTGACATAGGTAATACTCCCTCTCTACTGGTCAACCATGACACCTACCATATCAGACAACCATCCATGTGGCAAGTATGTGATTAGACATGCCACCAAATGCAATGCCTACAAACATACCCAAGTAACAGGATCATAGGACCTACACACATGGCCTGTATTGACAGACTCAGGGAAATACAGCTATGCTCTGTATGTTCCTGAGTAGTTACATGTGATATATCCATGACATGTACAGCTATGTGTGACCCACAGCTCCTACATATACCCCATGCCAACAATTGAGAGCCATGCATGCTGTGTGCTGTCTGGACATTAACCTTATTACCACAATAGCCAGAACATGCTGGGTGAGATGTTTATAAGACAGACCTCGCACATGCTTAAACAAGTGTAATTCCTAGCTCAAACAGAGCATATTGCACACACCTCATGATTACTCTTCCAGTAATCATGAGGTGTGTGTATGGCAAATATGATGTGTGTGTGGCAAATATGATGTGCTCACTGTTGACCATTACAGTGCCCTGGCTTCACAGTGGAACTGTAAAGTAACAGTTTGTGGGATCATGACATGGAATATTGCTGTGTGTCTTGCTGATATGTGCTGTTGGCATAAATGTACACTTAGCTATTCAGTGAAGGTGGTTGTGTGTCCTACCAGTACATGAATACATCATCCATTATGGTGTAATGCTCAGCTAGGTTTCGCACATGGTGTGGAATGTATCCTCTTGACCTGCTAGTCTACTTACTGATGGAGACTGCATATGTGTACATGTATTGATGTGTCTTTAGATTCCATGTGTGTGTGCAGTGTCTGATGTTTGATGGTGACTGTTGTCTTAGTACATCATGCAGTTGCAATGCAGCCTCAACATTGCCAAGTGTATATGGTGATATGCTCAAAGTACAGTAAGCTGTACATTAGTTATGGACAGATGTTTGGACATAACTACTAAGTGGCGGGGCTGCTTTGCAGATGAATGATTACTGAGGACAGCTCACAGGTGTGTTACAACCATTCCTACAATAACCTGTGTAACTGCTAAGCCATGGTTTTGTTAACTGAAGGGGAAGACACACAACGTAGAATGCAGTAAGGATGACACTGAAGGCAAACCTTGTGACACCTGTAACAGTAACACCTCCTCTGTGCATATATTGTGCATATATCAGCACAGTTATCAAAGGAAAGAGTCAGTATGCTTTGTAGTGTGTGCAATAGTGCTGTAACTCTGTAATACCTATCATGCGATAGGCAGGTGTTTGATTCACAGTACTGGCACATGTGGGTGTTTTTGTCCATATATGTCACGGATGGTGGGGAATACATCCCAAATGTTTTTCACTCTCCTGTACGCTGTTGATCTGTACAGAGTGAAGTGTAGAAAGCAAGACATAGGCAGAGGTTTGAATCTCGCACATGTCAAGTGTCTATATGTGTGTGTCATAGGTGTATATCTTTGTGAATGCTACAGTGTGTGTGTGTGTGTGTGTGTGTGTGTGTGTGTGTGTGTGTGTGTGTGTGTGTGTGTGTGTGTGTGTGTGTGTGTGTGTGTATGTATGGCTGTCTGGTCCCTGGAGTGAGGCTGTATTTTACCATAGTGAAATGATAAGACACCACCCCCATCCACTTAGTGCAATCTAGTATCCCTGTTGTTGTCATCAATCTTAGAAGGGCATTCTAACTGCCTGTAAATGTGTAAGCCCTGGGGTGAGGCTTGTTGTTCCATAGCCTACTGATGAACCCCCCTCCCCACATACACTCACCACAATCTAGTATCTCTGTTGATGTCCTTGATCTTAGGCCATTTTGACTACCTATACATGTGTAATCTCTGTAGTGTGTCTTGTAATTGCTTAGTACTATAATGATGATTTGCACATAGGCAGAGGTTCTCATCTCAACACTGGCAACTGTGTGTGTGTGTTACTGTGTCTGTGAATCCCTCAGTGTGTGGGTGTGTTACTGTGTCTGTGAATCCATGAGTGTGTGTGTGTGTGTTTGCATCCTGTCATGAGAGCGGGTATTACTGCTTTTCAATGAGAAACCACATTTTCCACTGGCCTTTACCCTTGTCATCTGCTAAACCACTCTTTTACCTCTTCCCCGCTCCAGGTAACTATACCTGTGATGTCAACCACTATGGATGTGACAGCTCTGGCCACAGTAGCTCACTACACAGCTATCATGCTCTTGGATCATTAGATCAGTAAACATGTTTGAAACTTGGGAGATTATAACTGTGATGTGGAAGCTACAAAGTGCATGCAGGTATTGTCATACAGACTTGTGAGTAGTCTACATTTACATATGGGACACTAACTGAAAACACTGACATCCCCTGGCACATGCGATTACACCTGAACTTGGAAGGCAGACCATTCAGATCAACATGCAGTTACTGTTGCTATACATGATACATACTGTCAAAAGTACAAAATGCATTCTAAAACTGTAGTACATGGTATGTCTGCTGCCTGTTAACACAACTCAACAATGGTAATCTACAATTGTCTTCCTAGTATGTTCACCCTGTGCATTAGACCATATAAACATGTCCCTGCACCAATGGTGTGGATGACAGAGATGCAGCACAGACATCAACATATGCACAGGGTGATAATGTTTGCCACAGGCCTAGGCTGCACCATTGGATGACATCATGTGTGTAGGTTAGAGCCTTTTATCTCATTGGGCGTGTGGATGTTATGCGTGTGTGTGTTGAGGTGCCCTACATTTGTTTCTGGTGTGTGTGTGTATGTATGCACACAGGTCTGGCATGTGGCTGGCCTACACGGGGGTATTATTGACAGCTGCAGACTGTACAGGGCAGGTTTTACAGTTCATGATGTCCGGCCATGGCCACGTGACCTGCACCTGCCAGGGGTTGCATGGCCACTACCAGGCAGAGGTCAAGATTGGGTACTGTCTGATGACACATGTCCACTGGAACCATGTCCCTGTTGGGGCATTCCAGGACCATGTGCACATGGCCTGATGTGTCCTGGTGTGGACAGCACAGCACCAGCTGCACTGCTGCTGCTACCGCCACTATGGGAATGGGCATGTGAAGTAGCATGTTCATGTAGACCTTCAACAGTTGATATAGCTGGCCTACGTACATGTGCCTAATGCCTCAATCCCACAAGATGTTCTAGCTCAGACATTCCACGCTCGAGGATTGACATGCCATGTTCAAGGACTCCCACCATGTCACCCAATCATCTATCAAAAACATCTGCGAGATGATGGTGAGCATTTGTAATTGCCTGGATGTTGTCAGTTAAAGAACAGACAGCAGCCCTCTGAAGCCTCAGACCTTCTTTGTTGTGCTGTTCAACACATGCCTGTGCCTCCATTACAGCCTGAAACATGTGTCTGATGTGCTATGTCTTTCAGGGGAACCTTGGCCAGAAGACCTCCTACAAGCAGCCCTGGGCACATGCCTGTGTGGGAAATCACCAGTCAGTTGGCTGGGATCATGGTGTGCAGGTGCACCTTTCATAGTCTCCACACATCCCTGTTCCATGCTACCACCCTCCAACTATCCTTCCACTATGGCCACTGGTGATGGGGTATGTGTAGGCATGAGAACTGTGTGTAGGGATGAGGGGGATACAGGTGGAATTGCAACCGATGGCACAGATTCAGCCCCTGGCAACCCTGTCTGTGCCACAAACATACTTTCATCATCACTGCTAGAGTCTGTGGGGTCACTAACATCAGGTGGACCGCAGGAGGTCAATGCACCTACATCAACAGCTGTGAGGGGCAGACAAGAACTGTACATTACAAGTTATATATCACAGTACAGACACACAGAGACAGACACACAGAGACAGACACACAGACAGACACACAGAGAGACACACAGACATACACAGAAAGACACAGACAGACACATGATATGGCACCCAACAGCATGCAACATGCATGTGATATGGTGGAAGGCGTTCAGCTTAGACAATTATAGTGGTAGTTATCATGCATCCTTGAGTTGCACACAAGAGCATGCATGTGTTACAGCAGAAGTCATGCACCTTACACAATTATAGTAGCAGTTAGCATACATCCCTGTATTGCACCATTTGTGTTAGTAGGTTATGCCCCAAACCTGCAATACAATGCATGCACTATGCACAGTTGCACCACACTGCCATGTTTTGTGCAACATACCCCACATTTTAACAGACCATCGCTGACCTCTGTACATCTGCCACTGATGCTTTGTGTTGGCCACTGCCACTATGTGTGAGGAGGACATGAGCAGAAGAGTATGTTGAATGAATACTATGTTTGCCTGAGCCCTAGCTTACATATCTCCCTGAAGCAATGCATGTCAGTTCAACATTATTCTGCTTACCCCTGATGTGAGTCTACAGACAGTGTGCATGTAGCTGTACACACGTTTGACATGGCCATCCCTACTTTGCAATGGTGCCACAGACCAGCACAGGTTAACAGTACATCAGCCTGATGTGTGGCATATGACCTTGCCAATCACATGTAGTATGACATGTCTTCTGCTGAAGTGTTGAATGACATGCATACATGTTTAACACAATGGTGTCCTTTCAAATATACAGTGAGGTAATGGTGTCCCAATACAGGGGCGTGTCATACTAACATGGACCTTCAGCTGATGCAATGTTGTCAGTCCACCCTACAGATATACAGTGACATACTGCACATTGAGCTGATGTGAATAGCCATTGCAAGGCATCATGTGGCTTCACTATTGCTATACAGTGTGAGTTACAGACACAATTCATAGCCATGACTGTGTTCAGATACAATACATATCTAATGTGGAATGTGACCCACTAAACTGAAATGTATACACACTAAACCCTAATGTGGAGTGTGTGACCCAGGTCACTGAAGGGTATACAGATGACGCCCCTGTGCATCTGCAACCATATTACTGATGCCTGGCAAGTATGCCCAGACATGGCTAACTTAGCAGTACTCCATGCCCCACATGCCATCTGTGTATCTCACACACATGAGTAGCAACCATGACAGTGATGTCTGACACCAGCAAGGTGAATGTACAGTATCTGTGGCCTGATGTGGTTGCATGTGTATGTTGTGCAACACATGTATGTATCTGGATACTGTATAGGTGAAAGCTTTCATGTCGTGACACACGCAAGATGTTCAAGGTATGGTATGTGATGGTTTGATGTCATGTCTACACAAGCTGTGCACAGGCCTGTATGATGTTTAGTGTGTCACATCTGCAATATCACCATTACATAAAGGCTATAGTTGTATTGTGTCGAGCAAGTGTACAACAGGGTGTACACACATGTACATCCCTTCTACTGTGTGTGTTGCTTCATGTCTCTGGCCATCCTCCACGGTCATGTGTAAACATGTTTTGTCCAGTGGTTGTGATGGGCATCTATTTCATATGTCAGTGGTGTCCCATATGACATACATCTGTAGATGTCATATGCTCCACTGAGGACAGGGTTATGCAGACAAAGGGTTGTATGCTTGGGATGTGAGATATCATGTTTGTCAGTATAGTTAACCAGTGTTGCAGTCAGCCCACAAAATGTCATGGACAAGACAGATAGCACATGACATTGTGAGACATTCATAGCAAGGGTATAATCCACAAGGGTGAATCCTGTGGGCTGGTCATACTCCAGTTCCAAAACATTTAGAGTGTGTACACACATATGCTCTCTGTATAGTACTGTTTGTATTCCCCACATGTGTAATGCTGATCTGTAGTATACGTCCCTACAGTGAACCACACTTCCACCATTGTATTTGCAGCTGTCCACACATCTGGCAATGACAGCTTGAAAGGTTTAGTGTGAGTGTTTCATATAGTCTTCAATTATTCCACATGGGTAACCACTGTGATGCATTGCAGGTCTGACCTGTATATATTAACAGGACCACCATACATTATGTGTACGTGTGCTAATTGGCCACATGGCAGATAGCATGCAATTAATATGATCTGTGTGTTATCAAGCCTGATAAATAATAACAATCTCACCTGCAACAGGCTGCTGTTGCTGCAAAACACCAGAGGTACCTAAATAGGAGTGTCACAGCAGTAAGATCATTATCCACATCTGTGTGATAGCTACACGTTGCAATGTGCATGTTAGCACATAAGCCAGTACAATAGACTATACTATGGAGTATGCACATCTGTGCATACATAGAGTAGCAAACTATAGTATCTGGCATGTGTGCATACATGCCTTGCATATGATGTTACGTTAAATATTGTACAGTAACACATGTAACTACATTAAATATAGTTGTGTTATATGTGCAGTAGTGACTTACCAGGCAACTCCTGGCTCAGAGGTTGTGAGACACCCACCTCCACAATACCAGCTAAAGCTTGTGGATGGAGTTCTGCAGGTGTCCACAGGTTGGCCAGTAGCTCCTCAGTATGTGCGAGTGGGGGCTGGGTGAGTGGCCCTCCACCTGTTGCAGCTTGTTTCCTGGCAATTGCATTTGCATGCTGTTTCACCCATCTAATGAGGTCAGTGCTGTGTCAGCACACCTGCTGATAGGTGTGATTGTGGCCGCCAACATCATTTACCCTCCTGCGAAGTTCCTCTCACTGGGCATCCCAGTGCTGCTCATCCTGTGGCACAAGGCTGAAGGGTGTTTCATGGTTGTCTAGGAGGTATGGAATGAGGACCTCATCATCCTTGTGGGTGTACGGTGACAGCCTGGCACTCGTCATACCTGGAAGACATAATGATGGAAACAGGTTGCAGTAACTCACAGAGAAGTACAGAAGTACAGCAGCACATACATGTGTATCACATTTATTATAATTACAAATATGTCTTTGCAAATATGCATGACACTAACACCACTGATATGTTTAACTCACACACATTTAACACTTACAGGTGATTTGATGTTATCACCATATATGTGTGTGTGTCAAGTGATGACATTGCTCATACTCCATGTGGATGTTGTCTTGATGTGGGCATGTCTGTTTGCCTGTACAGGTGTCTTTACCTATCAGCACATGCCTGGATGTGTTCACCTTAATGCAAGGGACCTTAATGCTGTGTATATGTCACATATATAGTCATACACAGCCTTAAGGGACATGACCTGTGACCCTGTAGACTTGCTCATGGAAATGGAAAGCTTTACATGTATGTGTTTTGCCATATACATCTACATTACATTGTACAGCAGTATAGCATCCTGACATGTATTACCTGTGTTGCACATATGAAACACATGGGACAATGGCTAGCTTTGATGTCATTTGCAGGGTTGGATATCAACTATAGCATGTATGGTCATAGTGAACTAGTAGGCTATATGCCCTGGGCCATTTATGAGACTAGGCTGAAAGGTTACCTAGCTGTAGCCAACAGACAGATAACTTTCAGTGGCCAGTTCAAGCAGTGCCACAGAACTGATCCACAGGGTTACTGATATATTTGCCATGCAGTCATCACACCATGTCTCAAAGAGGGGCAATGTGCAGCTTTGCAGGAGAGGGATGCATAGTATGGCAGGAGTATGTAAAGTGTATGGGATAGGAATCTGTCAGGCATGTTATGATCCTTGTACTAGAAAGGTGGATGTCCATGAAGTATGTGTTTATTTGAAATCAGGATGTGTAATTGAAGCATGTCCAACATCTCTGGGTTGGACATGGCTTTATTCAGGGTAGACATCATGCTACATAGTGGAGCTAGGGTTTCGGAAGGCCAGTATAGGCCATTGGAACATGGCCAATAACCCTTAAAGGAAATATGTGATCTATTATGGGTCACTTGAGTGTTGAGTATGGCTGAACAATGATCTCTATATTCATGGATGGCACCCTGTCATGATTAGGGGTGCCACTTATGACTACCTGACTGGTGTGGTGAAGTGACTTTCAAATGAAAGACTACTGTCCAGCTGCATCCCATACACACACAGTTTCCATTATGTTGACCGCTGCCTAGGTGGTAGTTCATGGCTACAGGGTTTTTAACCTAGGGGATGACAATGCAATACTTAGCTGTGAGATGGTGGCCATATGTCACATACCAATCATCTGACCCACAAGGGCCCTTCTGTATGTTGCCCACAGCACTCATTGAGTCGACTATTGCTCCTAGTTCATAGTCATTTGCAAACTTCAATAGGCAGATGCCTTCTGTGTTAGTCTGTGTGGTATAGATAACAAAGAGGAGGAGTACCAGGAATGAACCCTGTATTACTATAGCTAGCACTGGTTTGATGTGCATGTTTTAGTCAGACACCTTCTGTAGTGTTTGTTCTACCAGCAGTCCATTTGCCAACCAATCCTGTGACATAGGAATATACACCTAGTTTACTGAATATAACTGGAACACAGTATGGGTGATGGTGTCCTAAAACCTGGCAAGGTCAAGATATGCTGTGTGAATCAACATTACTGTCATCTACATCTGTACTGACTACATCAAATAAGTTGATCAAGGTTCATGGCCTTATAGACCAGACTCAGCAGAGTAGTTGTGCAATATTTCCCATTAACAGTGGTGTCTCCTCCTTTGTGGGGTGTGTTAACTGTTTCTATGCACCATTCAGTGTGTACACAGCCTGACATGAAGCTATGATTGAACATGATGTGTATGTGGAGAGCAAATTGTTCTGACATTTGTGTAAAATACACCGTGGGATGTTTACAGGCCCCATGCAAGCTGTATGTATGGCTTAAGAGAGTGCAGCTTGTACCTGCATAGTTGTTATTACAGGGACTCTGTAGTGTACATGAATATATAAATATGTGTACCTGTTGGGGGGGGGGGGGGGTGAGAGTGAGTTTAGGTTATCCAAGACCCTATCTGGATGAACAAGTGCTATTTCTGTAGGTGCAGTACTTCTCATGCCATAGTGCTGTGAAGCACGGCAGGTCTTGTTGTTGCCATTACAATTCATGACACAGCTATAGTATGCTCTGTGGCTGGCCTCATAATATGTGGCTGATGAGTTTCACAGTAGCTTTGTGTGGTTTTATATGGTGTATCTGCATCTTACTGAGGCTGACCAGGGATCACCTAAACTCATGTGTGTTCACTCTTGCAACAGTGTCTACCTTCTGTGGTACAGTTTAAGGCAGGGCACCACCAGTTTGCCTTCCTGTTTGTGTTTGGTTGAATCTTAGTTCTGTTTCAATTGCACAATCATTGCACTTATGTGAGTGCTTAAAGTGCATTTGTGTAGGATTCAGCATTTGCACATGCATTGTCCATCTGCATGGGTGCCATGACAGTCACCACTTTGCTCTTAAGAAGCATAACATTGGCTTTGGAGACTGACTATGTGAAGCATACTGTTAGCCCTGTTTTTGTGACTATGGTGATGCAGGTCATTGGGGTTAATGAAATCCAATGTGCATTGAGCACAGGTGTTGGTACATGAGGTGTCTTCCCAGTTCATAATGGGATAGTTGAGAGTAGCCATTATTATGGCTTAATGTCTCAAACCTAATATTCCTCATTACAGCACAATATGACAGTTGGGAATTCTGAATGGTGGGTGATCTGTCGCAAGGTGCAATTTGGATTCCACTTTGGCACAAAAGTAGTTGCTCCATATAATGCATCTGAAGTTATGCAAGTGCAACTAGTGTGGGGGTGTACATATCCTTCAGGAATATGGACACACCTGTGGCCTGTGTGTTCCAATAAAGGATAATGGCCAAGAGGTGTGGTATGTGTTATAACATGGTCATGCAGGGGTGCTCTCCAGAGCGTTGAACCATATCTCAGTCACTGCACAGATATGTTCTCCATGTTAAGGATTGATGTAAGTGAGTCCATACTGAGCTTCTGAAATGTATCATTGAGTAGCGAGACCCACAGTTTATTGCTTGGCTGTCCCTGTTACAGCAGTGGACTTTCCCTTGAACCTTGCATGATGAAGGGACTATAGGGGAAGCATGAGTCCTAGCCAGTATCCAGATTCCCAGGGGTGACAGGTGCAGGCCCTGTTTGGCAAAGCATTGTGGTCAGTCAACCATGTTATCCCAGGCAGAGAGATACTGGATACCCTTTGAATTACACCAGTACATTAGACAATTATGGAATACAATCCTTTTGTCCCTGTACTGCAGTATCATTCTGGCCAATGGCAGAATGCTACCCAGGCCTTGGGACGTACCTGCATGGGCTACAAGACCTTACAGTTCCTACATGTAGTCCAGGCTACTGCATCACAGGTCCTGCACAACAACATGGAATATGCTAGAGTCATGTGCATAGTTCAAAAGGTGGTCTGAGTGTATGGGTATGTGGCTAATCATGGCAGACAGGCAACTGACAGTATGTTTGCCCTCATATAGCTTGGTGTGTAACATATTGCTAGAGTTTGCATTCACACATGAGTACTGTTGGGCATGTTTCTGGCCATGTGTTCTGAGGAGTGGCACAATTTGGCAAACTATGTCATACAGTTTGTGTATTTTGTTGTCTGTCTATTCCAGCTTGGGAGGTCTCTTGCTTGGCCAGATTCTTAGAAGCCTCTGTGAATGTGTGTGATTTCTGGTGGTATGTGTGGGTGTCCTTACTGTGTTCTGGTAAGGGTATGTGTTGAGTGCAGTGATGGGATGCATGTGTTAACCTACACCTCATGACTGTCCAGTCCAGTCATGGCTGTAGACTGAACTGCCTTCCAGCTTACCTCTGTAGCTGTATCCCAGACAATGTGTGAGGTGTGGTGTTAGGTGGGTTTGGCAGTGTACATGGCATAGAGATTACATTCCCCCAGGATGGCCACATACAAAAAGCTGACATTAGTAAACACCAGTAGCTGACTAGTGGACATGCCTGTATGAGCATTCATTACTGCAAGTACCAAGTACTGCATTTAATTTACTTATCGCTTATGAAGATGTTTAGACGGTGATGCTCACAAGTAAATATTTGTATTATGAACGTGACAACACAGGTTATTACAGAAACATAGTAGCTAACTTTAGCAGCAATCCTCATCTGAGGAGCACATCACATTCTGATAGTTGATTACAGATGATGCAACTGTCAACATGTCTGTATCCTTTTCTGGGTATATACTCACATATCCACCAGAACCATGAGCTCTGTTGGGCACAGACACCCACTCCCCAAACAGAGTCAAGTATCAGTAGACTCTGCTGCCACTATCAACATGACCAGGATATAATCAGATAGTGTAAGCCATCACCTATGAAACAGCTATTACACATGGGCAGCAGTCCCCTACATTTTACACTCCTACTGCAGATGTTACACTGGAGTTAAAGATGATATGCAAAATTACCAGTACTGTGCACAACCTTACATACAGTATTTGCAAGCAGCTGTTAGGTTGGCAATGAGAGGTTAGGCTACACAAACCTGAAGTTTCAACCAGTGTGTCTCTACTCTCAATATCCACTCCATGTAGGTGTGCACATAGCCATTTGGTCCAGCTGTGTAACAAGGGTCACTACACATTTGCATAACATGTACACATGCACATATGTTATTGCTTGCAAATGATACTAGAGAGGTGGATACTACATGTCTTATGTGCATGGATGGTTACCTAGCTCTTCCAATTGTCTTTGCTATCATGCTGCTAAACTGTCAGATGAATACAATTCATATGTATCCTGTTATTGAGTATTGTAATTGCCAATAGACATAACTAATGTTTGCATAACATAACACAAATGCTATGTAAAATGGAATACAGATCTACCTAGAATACTGTACATTATACAGTTATTGGCACAATATCCCACAATGCAAATCATATCTGCAAAGTAAGCCCACTTTTGACATGTTCATCTCACTAATACACCCACACATATGTGTACTGTTACAATATATCAACATTTACTATCCCCTGTTATAGTACATACTTGTTGGACCAACCCTGACACTGACAGTGGCTGGAAAAAAATGGTGAATTCCAAGCCCATTTATATCGTCCCTTGTGGTGTATGAGGAGTTTGCCTTGTGACCTACAGCAGTGCACACATAGAATACTACAGGCATAACTACTGCTCAACAATACATCACTACAAAATAGATATTTTCACTATATGCATTGATTACACTGTAATTATTACAGAACAGGTACTACATACACAGGCATACTAAAAGTTATACATACCTTATTGGTAATTGAAGGTGTTATTGACTGGTATTTTAATCCTTTTTGGTTTGTGTTTCAATCTTCTGTTGGGTATTTTGTACTGTTCTACAGGTATGTACACATGGTTTGAATGTGTGACAAGCCATCCTTTTATAGTTAGATATCAGTAACATGCAATCCTGATCACCAATTGGTGTTCTAAAGTAGTTAATTACATGCACATCAGCTATGCAGCTACTCCATTAGTCAATACCATGGCAACAGTGGAGTATAACTGAGTACTCCACTTGGGCGTTGTCCCTTTGCCTTACTTGTGAGGAAGACAGCCTGGAAGTGTTGTCTAAAATCTATTGCAACAGCTGTATGTAGACAAACACAAATATATTGTGTGTAATGTCTAGAAGATTTGGTCTAAATGTGAGTCCTGCTGTTATATTTCTGAACATTGCTACTTGTGCAGGGTTTGTCTGTACCTAATACTTCTGCATATGTGTCAGTCTGGCCAGGATGTTTGACCAGCTCAAGACTGTATGGCTATGTATATCATGTTAGGGGGTTTACAGTGTGCTCACCAGATATCTTTAGTTTGGTGTAAATGTGTATCATACTGTGCTGATAATTGGTAATTGGTAACACTTCCTGGTGTGATTACTTTTCAACCCTCTGAAACAGGATTTGTACAAACAAACCCTGTAACATCAGCAGCTGTTCCATTGTATAACAGTAGCTATTTCACATAGGGCCATGTTAGTGTGGCTCTGTCCAGGTATGTCAAGGTTTCAGCAGATGTCATACAGTGGTTGAATAATTGGTTATGGTATGACGGTATGTATTGTTGTAATTAGTTTGGGTGTGGGGGAGATGTTGGTGGGTGTACATAGCAGATGCAGGTGTGTAGGAACTGCTTTTATACATATTCTATATGTGTATGGCAGTTCTTTCACTATGTGATTTAGTGGACTAATACTATGGTAATTGCAGGCTGATTCATTAAGGCACTGTTAAATACTTCCTGTATAGCATGCAGGTAATGTTAGTCCTTGAATCCTTTTGGCAATACATCATAATGTAATAAGGTTTTGCTAAATGAAAGATGTCGGTGTATGTCTGTCATGGATATTTGTAGTCATTGTAGTTTTGTTGGTGACTAACCTATTTGGCTCATGTCCATAGAACATATTTGTAATAGTGTATTGGCATATACACTTCATTTGTTATGTTCATATTGTTTGGGGGTGGCAGAATGTGTGATTGCTATGGTCCATGTTATACTCAGATTTGAACACTTCAGATGCTGTATACACACATGTATGTATGTGTGTATATATATATATATATATATATATATATATATATATATATATATATATATATATACATATAAAATATATATTATTGCATGCGTTTATATGTATCTGCATAGATGTGTAGATGTTTTTAACCTATCTATATATCTACATATATGTATATTTCTTTATATCGACATTTATCTATCGATCTCTCTCTCTCTCTATATATATATATATATATATATATATATATATATATATATATATATATATATATATATATATATATATATATATATATATATATATATATAGACATATATATATATATATATATATATATATATATATATACATCTGTAACATTATCAATGACACTGAAAATGCAGAGTTGAAATGGATTCTAAGATTAGGAGCAAACAGAGGGAGGGGTTTGAATGACACAATATCTATAAAACCAGCTCTAAATGCTAGGAAATTGAGATAACTTGCCCCCATCTGCTGTATCTACATGTATATAGGTATTTGTATAATTATTTTATTATATTATTACACCATATTATAGTATACTATTTTTAAGAAACTGAAAGTAAGCTTTCAGTGATATACTGTTTGATTGATTTTTTACTTGATGCTTAGCTCTAGTAGTTACACATTAACTGAGCTTAATTGATTAATTGTTTAATAGATTATACCATGATGCATTGTATTTAAACAGTGTTTTTTTGTAAGATTTTTAACGTCTGAAGAAGCGGATTGTGATTCCGCGAAAGCGCTTACGTCCTGTCTTGTTTTATTAATAAACTGCTGGTGATTTTAAGAAATTCATCTACGTGAATACTTTGGATTAATTTCATTGTTGCTGAATATACCTAATTTCTTTGTTGCTAATATACCTTTGAGAACATCTTCAACTGCTTGCTGCTTTTTGGTTTACCTGTTTGAATATATATATATATATATATATATATATATATATATATATATATATATATATATATATATATAAAACCTTTCATTGGGTACATGGCGGTTTGTCCTTCTTCCACACAATCCTCCCTTTTGTGTTTCAACCTGTCTGAATACAGAACTGATATAAGTAATCTCAGGTAGCTTAGTGGTAGGTTACTCTGAGGATGGTGTACATGGTTGCGGGTTCCAATCCTGGAAGTGGTTATTATTTTACCTCTCAGAGCAGGCACTGGTAGGGAAAGTGTGATTAATGCACATTTAAGCAGTTGTAAGTAAGTTTGCCCGTGTTCTGCGCGACGGTAAGCAAAGGTTATACCTGTGAAGTGCTTATCAGTTTAACTGTGTTTAAGCACTGCTTACCATCATGCAAACCCATGCAAAACCGCTTACAACTGTTTAAAAGTGCCTTAATCAACCTGCATCCAACAGCCCTTATTCTGGCCCTCAAAAGAAATTAACAGTCCTTGAACGCGGGACCATGAACACCACAGTCAATGACTTTACCACTAAGGCATCTGCGATACGTACAAATGTTATGGTTTTTAGAATATACATTTTACTATGGGCATTCCTCACTACTGAAAACTAATGTGACAGTCAGTTAGTGTACATATGTATGATGCATGTTAATGTTCATATGTTTGTGGAATTAAATGTTGCAATGTGACCTGACAGGGTGTATTAGGGATGAGAATGGTTCTTGTTTTGTGTCCTTTTTTATTGTCTCCATACTCCATGTATACACCTCCAGTTCACTTATTGAACATCCAACCCAGGCTCTCCTTGATGCATAATTTCATTACCCATCATTCCTCCCCCACTCCAAACTCCACATACACAACAACCATCCCTTCTATGGTGAATTAAGTTAACATTAATAGTTATAATGCCAGAGCTGCATGTTTTTTGTGTCCACTTCAATTCCTTTGGATTGCTTCTGTGTCATGAAGTGTGTTCATAGATGTTTATATATATGGCTATAGATGTAACTGGATATATATATATATATATATATATATATATATATATATATATATATATATATATATATATATATATATATATACATATATACATTTGAACCACAAATGCACAGATACTATGCAAATGCTGTAACCATTGCACTATAGACATTAATGTTGCTTCTGCCTATTTCCTATTTAAATGATTTCTATGTGTAAGCTAGGCTAAGCAAAGGGCGGAGGCGAGCAAACCCACTGAGCTTCACTTACTCTTGAAATAAAAACATAACAAATGAAATGAGAGACTATAAATTAAATTCCTAACTACATTAGGCATAGCCCCTCACTGACACACTTCAACAGAAACCTTGATGTGTGAATGGGTAACGGAATATACACCCCTGGGATCATGTGTCCCAGAACCATACAGCCAGGGGGAGGGGGAGCCCCTCCAATTTTATAGCTGCAAGACCTGTTGGGGAAATTGAATGGTGTTGCATTTTCACATTAACATGCCCTTCTTAGATCACTAAGTGCCCCTACCACCCTACGCCACCCCAGTCTTCAACAGCTTCAAGCAACTCTGCCTGGAATCACTTAATTGGCTATGCTTGACAGAGGCTCAGTTACTTCATCAATGGTGCTGAGAAAGCCAACACACTGTAGCTATGCTTCTAACTATACTATACAGTGAGAAATCACCATGTAGTCTGAAAACAGTTAAGTACAGCAAGAAAATACAGAACACTGACACTTAATCACTCCAAAAGTCTATCTTGGAAGCTGGAAGACTTGTATCAGTTTACAGCTTTCTATTGCTTACCAGTAGGTTACCTACAGGAAAGATGAGAAACAAGCACAGATGGGAAACATGCATGCAACGATACCATACCAGCTTGCATCTGTCAGCCCTAGGCTTTTAAATACTGGCCAAGGCTCTTGGCGCCCCCATGGTGCCTTTTTTAGGCAAGGCTCAAAGGTGAATACCACCTCCGTAAACAGCACAATAGCAAAATCAATGAGGGTTATGCTACTCAATGCTGTTGTAATCACAAAATGCATGCACTCACAGCACTCCTCAGTATGGACAACGTCAACATCTGTGCAGTAAGTGAAACCTGTTTTAATTCTCCTGAGAGCACACCAGCACTACCGGACTACAACTCATACCACACATTTCAGCCACATAACATGGACTGACACAGACATGGAGGGGGTGTATCCATATTCATCAGGGATACCTACACCTCCAGGTTAGTGGGGCAGCATGATACCTCTGAGATCATCCATGTGCAGCTAACATCAGCCACAACTGCAATGCAAACTGTGGCCTGCTACAGATCACCCTCCATGAACCACGACCACCACTCCACCTACCTGGAAATAGTGGAAAACATGACAGTCCTACTGAACTCCCTGGTATTGGTCGATTTCAACTACCCTACCATTAACTGGAAAACTTACTCAAGTACTCACTTCTAGACCCTGTGCTTTCTGGAATTTATCACCTCAAATGCCCTGTACCAGATGGTAAACTCCCCAACCAGAGATGGAAACATACTAGAAGTGGTAATCATCAACATGGGCGACAGGTGTACCACAGCATAGGTAAACTAGTCACTGGTTAGATCTGACCATGAACTATTCACTGATGATTTCCACACCCAACCATCTCCCCCACCCAAGGGAACCACAGTGAAAACCTTTCCTACAGCTAACTTCACACTACTAAAGACAGAGGTGGGAGGTTCCACAGCCCACCACGCTAAGGTAAAACACTGGTCAAGATACAAAAAGATTTACAAATGCACTCTATAAGCACCTATAAGGATGTATGGATTGTGCCATAACTGATAAACCAAGACTCGCTCCTCCAAGACAAGGACACCAGTCTGGTGGACCCCTGCAATAAACAGGCTATACAACAGAAGTAGGACAGTAGTTCAGAAAAACAGCAAATCCCAAGAAGGACAGACATCCATGACCAGTATCAGTGAGAAACGTAGGTCCCTCATGAAATCATCCAAGGCTAACTTCAACAGAAAAATAGCCAAGGATTCAAAAGATAATCACAAAGCCTTCTTTGACTATGTCAAGGATCTAAGTGGTAACTCACAGATTTGCACTGTGCCAGTGCAATATAGTACAAAATATACTGATCCTACTGATATCGCCAACATCCTTACAGATACATTCAGTGCAAACTTCACCTCTTAAAGAGCTCACAACAATATCCGAAAAGTACAGTATCTCAGACATCAGAGACACACAGGTGGAAATAGCCCTCTCAAAAGGCAAAACACAGCGTCAGTGAAGGCAGATGGTGTCCCAGACTGTGCCTTGCAAACACTACAAGATGAACTAACCCCCACACCTAATTAAGCTTTTCAACCTCAGCCTCTACACAAGCTACATGCCTATACAATGGTGCACAGCAACGGTTATTCCACTCCATCAAGGTGGAAACACAACTGACCATGGTAACTACCACCCCATAAGCCTGTCTAGCCTGGTCTGCAAAGCTATGGAGTGCATCATCATGGCACTCATTATCAAAGACATTGGTAACCTGCAAACACTTGACCCAACCCAGATCAGCTTGGTTCTGTGCAGATCATGCCTACTGAACCTGTTTGACACCTTACAGACAGTCACCAAGGCATTAGATGAGGGGAGAGGTGGTTCACACATACTACCTGAACCTCACCAAGGCTTTTGACACCATTCCACACTTGGGTAGTATTGATAAACTCACCAGCCTGTACATAAACCCATACATCACAGAATGGGTTGCCAACAGGCTTACACACAGAACCCACATGGTAAGACTAGCAGCCTCCATGGTCCAACTCTTAACCAGTCACAACTGGTGTCCCATAGGACTTAGTCCTGGGACCTCTACTGTTTGGCATATACTTCTCAGAGGTACAGTCAAACACAGGTGCACTACAGCAGACCATGTTTGGCAATGACTGAAAACTGGGAGCCATAATTGACAGTCCAGCTGACACAAACATTCTTCAATGGGCCTCACAGAGACCAACACAGGGTGTCAAAGACATGGCCTTAAGCTAAGTGCCACAAAATGCATGGTCATTCCATTTGGGCAAAACTAAACACCCACATATTAACACATAAGTGGCAGCCACCTTAATACAGACGAGGTAATAGGGGATCTGGGGACTATGGTAGATAGTGATCTCTCCTTTGACAATCTTATCTCCAAAGTAGTTAGGACATCCTTCTATGTAGGTCATCTGATTACTAAAAGGTTCACATCTAGATATACTGAGGTTATAGTGCCCCTTTACTTATCACTCATCAGTCCCATCATAGAGTATAATAACCCGTTTGGGATGTACCTCAGAAGACACTTCCACTAGCTGGAAGGACCATGAATGTACCTCGCCAACAGGATTACTGGCCTCAAACATATGTCCTATGCAGCCAAACTGAATAAATTCCTTCTTTACTCAGTGGCATCTCGTTTACTCAGAAATTATCTCTGCTGGCCTACAAAGCCATGTCCAACTCAGGCTTAATGGATATTCTCCACCTATGGGAATCCATGTCACAGTGAACCACATGCTGTAGTGAGCTAAACCTTGCCACAACAATAACTAGAACATGCTGGAGTGACAGATTCCTGTCACAGACACTCCCCATGCTTTGAAACAACATCCCTAATTACATTATACAGAGAGCCTCACTAAACCTTGAAGAGTGGATGGGGAACAGCAGATACACCCCAGAGATCCTGCCATTGGCTTACTCCACAGAGAGACAGTTAATTAATCAATGGGGTGGCAAAAGCTGACAAATTTTGGCCAGACTTATGAATTCTCTCAGGCAGTTAGCCAAGTACCTACCTATGAACCTATGAACCTATACATACAGTATCAGCACATGCTGATAGCTTAATTTACTGTTCAGGTGTTGACTTACCTTGTGCCAATGGCAGTTGTGTGTGCAATAGTTGAGGGCTGCCTATGTTGGATGCACACAGTAGACTCCCTATACATGACAATTTACAGGTAGTCTTGTGCGTGTGCCATCGATTTTTACTGTGTGTGCAGGTGGAGACAGGTGTCAGTCCCTAGATGCCTACACTGTCAGTGTGTGTGCTATATGTTCCCTCCTTGCCAAGGCATGGGCATACTGGGCACATCTCCATCTGCCTACTGGGGCTGGATCAGGGTATTCATGGTCGGAGTACCTCTGTGCCTGTGGGGCCCTTGGCAATGGTGGTGGGCTATGAGGGCCTTCACCATTCTGTCCTTGCTGCAGCTGTTTCCACAGGATCATATTGTGTAGCATGGCACATACTATGAAGATGTGGGCACACATGCCTAGAGAATACTGCAAGGCTCCACCAGATATGCTCAAGCAATGGAACCATGATTTAAGTATCCCAAACACACACTCTACGATGATTCTGGTTTGTGCTTGTGCCTCATTATGGCGTTCTTGCATGGGTGTGTGTGCATTTCTGATGGGAGTCATCATCCACGGTTCCAGTGCATAGCCAGCATCCCCCACCAGGTGACCATGTGGGATGTCCCCCCCTGGCAAATACCTGATACAGCTGAGAGACATGCCAGATGTGGGAGTCGTGATAGCTTCCAAGGCTGCCAGCACACACATCCATGATAATGCCCTGGGCATTGCACATGACCTGGCAGTTGATGGAGGGGTATCCCTTGCCATTTATGCAGCGCTGACCCTGCTCATTGGGTGGTGACTTGATGTGTATGTGCGTGCAGTCTATTGCACCCAGTACCTCTGGATATTCTGCCACACAGTGGAAGAGACGCATATTGTGGCAAACTACTCCTGCGTTCGGGAAAAGTATATGTGCTCACTGGCATATGGTAACATGGCATCCAGGAACTGGTGAAGTACCCTGGATGCTGATGCCTGTGAGATCCCATGATGTCCCCAGTTGGCCTTTGAAAGGTACCTGTGGCTAGTATTCTCAGGCTTACACATACCTTTGTATCCACTGGGATGGGTTCCCCTCTGTTTGTTCTGGCTCTGAGGCGTGGCTGGTACAGCTCCACAAGTTGCTGTAGGGTGTCCCTATCCACCCTGTAACGCTCTACTATCTCCAGATCATGTAGTCCCTGGTAGGTTACCCTGGGTCTGAACACTCTTCTCCTCCTCTGGTGCCTGAGGTGGTTGTCAGCATCATCCTCCACACCACCTTCAGTCTCCAACACATGCTGGTGGATCAAAGCTATGGCAGCACCTAACATGTACATATTAAAAGTTCCCCATATGTATACACCAATGGTGCAGAGTGTATGGAAATACACAAGTGTGTGTGAAGTGCTTTCACACTTTATACTATTGTGCTATGGATGCTGCTGATTTCATTGGCTGGGTATGTGCAATTCCAGCTGCAGGGTATCTTACTTATGGGTTTTAAAGTGAGTATTGCATATGTGGGTCCTGTAGTGTGGAGTTATGCTTGCCTGCCTTGATTAATCTGTTGCCCTTTAATTTCCTTTTAAACCTGGATCCTCTCCCATTGTCAGGCATGCATTCACCTGCCACCTTTCTTGTTTTGTACTTTCCCTACCTGGTCATGTGTTGCAAAATTTGTTTTCTAGCTGATATAATGCAATTCTGCTTTGTTCTGCTGTGACACTTTACTGATTTCTTTGCAGTACAGCCCCTCCCCTTTCCTGTTCTGCAGGTAGCTGCTTGCAGCCTTGTTAGATGTTGTCAAGAGCCCACTGTAGGTTCCTAGGTGGCAGCATTTCCTTATTTTTTTCCTATATCCTTCCTGTTTCAGCTCCAGTGTGTGCCACGCAAACCCATTTACCGAGTTTAAGCAAGTTTTAATCTCCATTCATATGCATAATTGGTTACCTTGTGTGCTCTCAGCTAAGCAAAGCTAAAGCCAACTCAACACACCCCTTTCCTGCAGCTTTACTTAGCTATGGGCAAACCTGGTTAGCAATGCTCCAATGTGCTTACAGCAAAGGTGAGACACCCCTCTCTTGATGTAATCTTTATCTCATGGGCACACCTCAGTGTTATAATGCTACATTGTGAGGTGCATGCTTACACCAGTGGGGAATCTGTGATTCACTATAACTCCTCTCATTTGCATGAGATTGCCTACTAATTCCTAGATACCGCACATAACACTGACACAGCCCCTTAGCAACCCTAGCACCAAGGTGTGGTGTAACATGCCTGCCATTAACTATTATGGGGAAATCATGATATGTGTTACATTGCAGTTCTCTTCTATATTTTTCTATTTTCCTTGCGATCCCATATGCGCAACGCTGCCCTATGCTTAAACTTCACGATAGTGCGAAAAAAAAATTAAATGTTATTTTTATATTTTGTACATTTTTTATGCCAATGGCTATATATTCAGCCATTGGCATATATTAACAATATAATACATGTGTTTGGCCAGCTGTCGTGACTCCAATTTTATGTTTTCAAAAATGTAAACTGTTTTTTACGGTTTACATTTCTGCATGCTTACGCTACGTCTGCACCACTTCCTGGATTGCTAAATACCTTCATTTGCATGCTACACTGCTGAAAATGAGATAATTAGCATACAGGTGCTGGGAACTGTGCTGGCATAGCATATGCAGGTAATGCACGTGGAAACAGCTCATACCTGGATTGCTCGCCGGCTATATTTGTTATTGGAATGCCAACGCTATGCCTGCACCTGGCACAAGCTTCGTGAATCCCGGGGTCTGTTTTCATCACAACAGTCATATAAATATTTTCAGGAAACAAACAATTCTTTGACATATAGGGCAACATAAGCCATATATGCTGAACCTTTTTAACAAAATCACCTGATCATTCATCAGTATGTTACAGCCTGCATATTACCACCAGCAAGGCCATATTTTATCGTTCTGCATTTGACAAATTAGGATCACTTAGTATTTTAGACTTTATTATAAGTGTTCTTGCTTACTACTCAGTGATAACAATGCTGTTTATCAACCTCATAAAAGTTTATCTACTTCATAAAAAGTATTGCTATCACTCAGAAATAGCAAGAAAAGTAATAACAATGTTATTTATCTGCCATATAAGTTTTATTTGCTGCTTTCAGTATTATTTTTTGTTTATTAGTATTTACTAGGCTAACATGCACAGGTGCCTTTTTAAGCCTATCCATGTATCCCAAATCTCTGACAAGTTCTAGTACCCTTAATAAGTGTAAGCAGGGGCTTGGGAGATAAAACATTTACACACAGAGGCCTGAGAAATGAACCATTTACAGGCTGCCCATGTCCATTAGAGACATAGGTGTTAAGCCAGGGATGAATTTCCTGTTCCCCATCCAATTGTCAAAGTTACACTTGAATTGGATTAGGGAGGAACTCTGCTTCCCATGGATTGGGAGCTTGTTCCAGAGACAGAGTAATCTCTGGGATACATACCTCTCTCTCCAGCAAGTCCTGTTTATATCACAGGCAAGGTTTAAGTCATTAGAACGGATAATGTTGGTGCTGTTTGTTTTGTGGATATGCAGGAGGTCCATCAGACTGGGGTCTCATAATGCCTTGTGTGCCAGGTATAGATCTTCCCTCAGCAGCCTATAGGAGACAGAATACAGGGGTAAGGGCTTGAGGCAGTTTGCATAGGACAAGCTACTTATGCCCTGTATTCTTTTAGTGAGGAACTGATGTGGACTTTCCAATTGTTGGATATGCCTGGTTAGGTACATACCAAAATAAGCAGTATACTCTGTGATAGGTCTGACAAATGGTGGATACAATGGACCAATGACTTCCTTGGACCTAGATGACATACCTTTGTTTATAAGTTGCACAACATAGAATGATTTCCTTACTACTGGAGACACATGATGGTCAAAGGCTAGATTACTGTCTATGTGTGTCCCTATGTCTCTGACTATTGGGTCAACTCTAATGGGTGTGTTGTCAGTATGATAGTTACCAGGGGTGGATGACTTCCATGAAGGATACAATTATGCATTTCTTGACATTTAGTTTTAGTCCATGACTCTGACACCAATTGTTTTTATGTGTCAGCCCTTCCTGGAGAACATTTGTGTCTGTGTGAGATTCAATGCAAATTTAGTCAGCCAGAGGCCATTGTCTGTAACTCAGCTGGCTATCCACCAGGTGACATACGGGTTTGTACCTAACTTACCGAGTTTGTCAACAATGCCTGAGTGGAGTATTGTGTCAAATCCCTTGGCTAGGTCAAGGTAAGCAGTGTGAGCCATTTTTCCCTCATCCATTGCTTTGGTGACCTTCTCAAAGAAATCCACCAGGTTGATGAGGCAGGACCTGCCATTGACAAAACCAAATTGGAGCAGGTCCTGTGTCTGGAGGTTTACTATATCATTACTGATCATTGCCATGATAATTCTTTCTATGGATTTGCATATGAGACTTGTGAGACTTATGGGTGTAGTGGCCAAGGTCTGTAGATGGCCCACCATTGTGCAGAGGAATGACTGTTAATGTTCTGCATTCATGAGGCACAAACCCTGTTTGGAGACTACAGTTAAATAGCAATTCCAGAGGGCCTCATAGATCATGTTTCGTGCTATTTAGAAGTCATCCCAGGACCCGCAGATTGAATGTACTTGGCCTTAGAGAGAGCATTAAGGACCTTTCCCTGATGATAGCAGAGGGAGTTGTATTTGATGGTATTGCTTGAGGGAAGGCTGAGAGGAGTAAAGTTGTAGCTGAATTTATCAGCCAGGAGGTTACTTATACCTTTTGGCTCAGTATAGGTGGATCCATTAATAATGAGCTCTGCACACAACTGTGTATTGGCTTTAAGGTTGCAGACATAGCTAAAGAATGCGTTGTGGTTGTCCTTGTCCTGGGAGGCCAAATTTACCTCAAATTTGGCCTTTGTAGACTTTAATTGCTTTCTGAGTTGTTGTTTAGTTTGATGAGAGTGCTTTTATCCTGCTGGGTGCTGCACCTCCTAATTTTTGCCATAATTTTCTTCCTTTTGTTATACAGCCTATTGATTTTGCGATTCCACTAGGGTAGCTTGTTTTTTGAGTTAGTTCTGAACTTCTTCCTGGTTGATAAAGCTGCCTCTATGCAGTTATTAATATGCTTGTATAGGGTTTCTGTGAACATTTCTGCATAAACAGCAGTGTTATCAGTGATTATATGTGCTTGAATGTTTGCCAAGTTATCACTTAATAGCAGGAGGTTAGCCTTACCGTAGTTCCTGAATATTCCAGCTTTTATGTTTACTTTAAGGAGACCATTTTGTGGTCTGATCTTACCAGGTAAGACATTACATTACAAGGGTGTGCATCACTCTCTCACATTAGTGAGGACCAGATCCAGTATGGTTGCACCCCTGTTTGATGTATTGACAATCTGGTCCAGGGAGTCTATGTTTACAAAATCCAGGTATCTCTATACTTGTATGTTTGGTGATGTGTAGGATTCCCAGTTAGTAGCATAATTAAAGTCGCACATGAATATAGTATTGGGTTGGATGGTGAGCATTTCAAATAAGTTTAAATACATGGTATGGTTTTCATGGGTCATAGATTGGTACCTATAGCTTGCAAGAAAGTGGTGTTGGATTTTGCCTATGGTGATTTGAACATGGAGAAGCTCAAGTGCATTGTCTTGTTTGACCAGCCTTGAGGTATATTTATTTTTGATGTAAATCAAGACCCCTCTACATTTAGTCCCTGTCTGTGCTGTAGCTGGTCTAAATGTGTGGAAGGCATTATAACCTTGCACTGTTGGTTTGCTCTCTGTGTCTTTAAACCATGTCTCAGTGACTGCACAGATGTTAGCATTCTCTAGGATGAAGAGAATTTTATAGGGAGTAGAGTTTTTTGTTTAGACTCCTAGCATTGAGCAGTAATGCCTTTAGATTCTCTTGATTTTGAATTGCTATGTTGGAAGTACTTTCAGTTTGGCATTGCCTAAAAAAGGCAGTATGGGGGAAGATTTTCCTTACTCAGCTGGTGAGAAGGGACATCACTGCATGTTTGAGAATTAAATAGTTGGAAGGGCTACCGTCTGGCTACTAATACTGCTGGTCTCACCACAGCTTAACTCTGCCTGGAAACAATGCTCCTTTGCTTGTCACAAAAAGCAAAACATTGGCACCAATTCCAAGATGAGAAGCATGCCACAGCCTGTTTGGTGATCAACAGTCTTGTCCCAGATGATGCAAACTTGCTGTAGCCTTTGTCTAGTAGATGCCTTGAATAGACATCAGACCAATCAGGAACATCAAGCGCATGCACTCACTTCCCAACCAGAAACAGCCATGAATCAATGCACTATGCTTCTTTTCTCACCAAGAGCAAAATATAAGCACAAATTCCAAGCGGTATCTATGAAGCAGTTATTAGGCTTTCTGGTGATCAGCAATCACCAGGAAATAATGTCCTTGTTCTCCTTCTCGCACCAGGAGCAAAACAGAAACACTAATCCTAGGATGACTACTGAGAGGCAGAATATGTGCTCTCCAATAATTGATGGTCTTGGAGTGATGTTGCAGATTTTAAAAGTAAGATGGAAAAATGGGTTAATATCCTAAGAGATGCAGTGTACACTAAGCAGTTAGATATGAAGGATAAGGTAACTAAGCTTTAGCTATCTAAGTGGGAGACACGCAATTGAAAACAGCAAGATAGATTGGAAGTGGGTGGGCACTTTGTATTCTGGCTCTATGGAATACAGTGGGGTAGCCAATCAATTTAAATACTTGAAAGGGAGTGATTTCAAAAAAATAATAATTTTGTGTTCACTCACAACAGCCATTGAATGGGGAGAGAGAAGGAGATATGTGGTCAAATTAACATAAGGAGCAGGCAACTAGAAAGACTGTTGAGTTTAAAAACCCACCACCACCAGGGTGGAAGGTTGTGGAAAAACTTAATTTCTGTGTGACTCACAAGACACACAGCCATGGTATCTTTCCTAATTTAAATATGCAAATAAAACCAGAATACAAGTAAAACACAGTGTAAAGAAAACACATTACAAGAAGAAGGCAATAAAGTAAAACAAAATACAGGGAAACAAAAACAAACTAACCTTTTCCTCACTGCTACAATTTTGCTAAACATTTTATTATTAAGAAAAGAGTGAGTTAGTCTTTTTCTCCATCATTCATAGTCTGGAGAGCTGAACTGTTAAATACTAAGGCTATACAAGATGCATGGCTAATGATGCATGCTGTCATTTTTTTACATATGGGAAAATGTTTATGCTAATTTATCTTCTGACCTCTTAATCATACAATGACTGGACTATAACAATTGTTTCACCTCAGTCAAAAACTCTTGAAAAGTATATCCACTCTTCGTTTCTCAATTTTATTCTTGAACAAAACCTCCTCTCTCCAACACACAGAATGGTTTTAGACCCTGTCCCAACACTACTACAGCGCCACTAACTTTCATTAGAACAGTCAACCAAACAGAAGCTCTAACAACCTCATGTCACATTTTTCCTCAACCTATATATAGCATTTGAAACTGTCAGCTACCAAAAACATCTACACAAACTTGCCTTATTAGGTCTAAAGGACTCTGCACTCCACTGGTTTCATAGATAGATAGCTAAAAGGTCTTAGTCTGTAAAATGACAGAACAACTATTCATCCTTCCTTCCTTCCCATCTCCATTAGAGTCCCCAAGGGTCCATACTAGGCCCCCTACTGTTTAATGTCTTCATAAATGACTTGCACGCTGCATCCAGACATACATCAATAGTCCAATATGCTAATGACACAGTTAACAGTCTCTCTGCTCCACAACAACTAACCCAACAAGCCTTCTCATCCATTGAAACTTGGCTCACAAATTCGCAACTCCTTCTTGAACCCCAGAAACACAAACGTATGTTATTTACTCCAAAACAGTTATCTACCACTACACCATCTGAGCTTTAATGATCAAAAATCTTTTCTCAATAACCTTAAGTAATAGTACTAAAATTAAACTTGTAACACATATCAAACTACTAGGAATCACCATAGATGACCAATTGAAATTTGATCAACATATACTGCAAGAGATAAAAAGAACATATCAAAAACTAGTCAGCCTTTACAAAGCAAGACTTTTCCATATAGCTCAGCTCAGACAGCTATAACTACAGACTGTTTACTTCCAACCTTACTATATACCTCTCTAGTTGTAAAAAATGTAACATGCACTATGACCCTTAAAGTATATCAGTGTCATAACAAAATAGCCAACTTTACCACAAGTCTTCCACATAAAACCCATCAGTGCTTGCCTCTAAAAAAAATAAATCTCACATATACACGACTACTTATATTACACAGGCTAATTCTTAAAACAGACCAATGCCCAAGTTTTCAGGCTTTCGTCTACTTATTACTCTCCAAGTAGAATTGATGTTAAGTTTTTACAAACTGAACTTCCCATTACCAAGTCCAGAAACATGCAGCAGATACATTGACTCTAGTTGTCTCTATAAAAATGAAATTTTCTGTCAGTGTTCCTAAAACAAATTGGTAATCAAAAATAATTCTAACCTGAACTTAAGCAACACCTTGCAAGAACATGGCTCTGCATTTGTGATACCCCTGGTTAACATGACTTTCCAGAGCATGAGCTTATAAACATGTGTCTATCAGCCATTCAATGCAATTTAATAGTTCCTAGCTACTTGACATTCTGGTTTTGATTTCATAATCTGTACTGCAAACCCACAAGCTTTACTGTATCGTACTGTATTCTATGATTGTAGCTACTACTAACTACGAATCTGTAAGATAACCCTCAAGCTTTATTGTATTCTATTGCATTGTATGGTTGTGCTATAATGTTTTATGATTGTCTAATTTTCTTGAACAGCTTTTCCCCTCAGGCCTTCACTGAAAATGGGTAATATGCTCCATCAATTTTTCCTGGTAAACAAATGCAATAAATAAATATTCCTAGCTTCTCTCCATCGTTCAACTACTAATGCATAACATTAACCACCCAGGCAGGCATAAGCAAGCACTGATTTCACCACGTAACATGATACTGTAGCCCCAGGGAGAGAGAGAAGACCCTTTCTTGTAAGGTGAGCAGTACAATGTCTTATGTTTTTGAGTCCTTACAGAAGAGACACAGGCTCATTATGCCTTCGGATACTTTGTCATATCCTCTCCCCAACAGTGCTCTATTACTCTGGTGCAGGCCAGGTTATGAATTGATTCTACAGAGTGCTGCTTTCCTGCATGAAGCAAACATCACCATGGTAACTTGGCTGCATGCCAGAGAGCTGCACATTGAATTTAGTTTAAGAACTGAATCCAGATAATCTGTGTGCCTGTTGATATCCCAAGTACTGTAAGTGTGATCCTTGGACTAAAAAAAGCATAAGTGTGAGACTGACTCAATGTATATACTAAATGTGAAGTTGCGGAATTCTGGGTATTCCCCCACTCAAAGGTATAGTGATCTCATACAAAGTATATATAAATAGATTGGCTATGTTGTCTCCCCCCCCCCCCAAATGTCACTTAAAGTTTTAACTGTAATTTTAGGAGTTTGAATTTTTTTAAAAGCAGTTTAAATTTAAAAATTTGGAAGTGTCAGGTCCCATTGCATCTTACTTTTCTGATACAGAGCTCCAATTGTGCTATATGTAACTGACAAACTAGTGCTGAAGTCCCACTGAATTACTACGGCATATCAGGTATCCTGCTACAGCACAATGCAAACTAGTGATGAAGTCCCACTGAATTACTATGACATATCAGGTATCCTGTACAGCACAATGCAAACTAGTGATGAAGTCCCACTGAATTACTATGACATATCAGGTATCCTGCTACAGCACCATGCAAACTAGTGATGAAGCCCCACTGAATTATTATGACATATCAGGTATCCTGCTACAGCACAATACAAACTAGTGCTGAGGTCCCACTGAATTACTATGACATACCGGGTATCCTGTTACAGCGCAATACAAACTAGTGCTGAAGTCCCACTGAATTACTACGACATATCGGGTATCCTGTTACAGCACAATACAAACTAGTGCTGAAGTCCCACTGAATTACTATGACATATCAGGTATCCTGCTACAGCACAATGCAAACTAATGCTGAAGTCCCACTGAATTACTACGACATATCAGGTATCCTGTTACAGCACAATACAAACCAGTGCTGAGGTCCCACTGAATTACTATAGCATATTGGGTATCCTGTTACAGCATAATGCAAACTAATGCTGAGTCTCATTGAATTACTATAACATATTGGGTATCCTGCTATGGCACAATACAAACTAGTGCTGAAGTCCCAGTGAATTACTATGACATATCGGGGATCCTGTTACAGCACAATGCCCCATCAGTGAGGGGAAGATAACAGTTTGATTATTCATATTATGTTACTGTACAGAACAACTGGAAAAGCATAGCTTAAAAGCCTTTTTATGAATCCCACTCATGGAGTTTGGTAGTCAGGCACTAAATTCAGTGAGGAATTTTATTTAATTACCTTAATTTTTGTGAAATGGTGCACAGTCTTATAGAAGAGGAAGAAATCAGTCCAATGTCAGGACATTTAGGGTACCAAAAATTCTCATTTTACAAGAATAAGAAATTGCTAGACTGCCACAGAAAATTAGGACTTAGAAAGATGTATTTCAAAGAATGATCTGTACTCAGTAGGCTAAATTTCCACTTCCTAATCAAGCCAACACTGTCTGTACTCCTCTGTGTTCAAATACAATGTGTTTTCTTATTTCACATTTACTTCATGCTTTTATAAATTTCCAATCTCTATATCTTTTTTTCATTCTGTGTGACCTTCGACCTTCATCTTTTCGTATGCTTAAACTGATATGCATGAAAATGGTGTTATCAACACGTTATAATGGTGTATGATAATATTATCATTGCAGCAAAGATAATTCTATATTCAAGACACTTAAAATGTTGTTTATTTATTTTACTGTTCACTTCCTGTCCCGTAATCACTCCTTTACAGATGGTTAAGGTAAAATCACTCGAATGTCAGTAGCTTGAAGAAAAAAGTGCAGAGGAACATAATTTTGATCCTTATTTTTCTTAGGAAATAATTGCAGTGTGATTTCTGTGCATGCCCACAATGATTCATTTCTTTTGGGAGATTTCTCCCTTCTTCAAATTGGTGCAGCTGTGGAGCTGGTATATATAACTTTAAGGGATACTTTGGCTTGTCCCCACATTTGGGGTGCAAGAGGGCTTGCCACCCCTTGCGAAAAACAAATAAAGTTAATTTTTTCACCCTTCTGTATTTTGAGCATTATTTTTGCCATTCCTGATCCTCATGATTGCAGAAACCAACCTTTCATAGCAGAACCATCGCATAATATCTTAAATGATGGATGGCGCAGTGGTGCAGCGGTAGCATTGTCGCCTCATAGCAAGAGGTTCTCCAGTTCATTTCTTGGCTGGGGTGCCTTCTGTGCAGAGTCTGCATGTCCTCCCTGTGTTTGTGTGAGTTTCCTCTGGGTACTCTGGTTTCCTCCCATGTTACAAAGACATGCATCTGGAGCATTTCTCCCCGGGCTTCAACTGAAAATCGGCCTTGTTCCAAGTCAGACTTTCCTGGTAAACAAATGTTAAATAAATAGTTTGATATTATAAACTTGCCCCGTATAAACACAATGGTAGAAAATGCTAAGGCAAATATAAAACTGAATTTTCTATCAAGCTAGTGATCTTCTTAGATTAATTATTTTTCAGCAGTTCCTTATTTAATGCTATTATCTGATTTTTATAAGTTTAAGGAGTGAAAATATTAAGACACATAATGAATCTAAAGGATCTCCAGTGTTTTCAAACTATTAAATGCTATGAATAAAACAAAATCTATTCCTAACATGGTTAGCTTGTTTTGCAAGTACAAATGAACAGTTTATTTTACTCTTGTAAATACCTTCATCAGAACTTCATCATCATTAAGAGATATGATCTGTCAGATTACCCAGAGGTTGCAAACATCAGACACAGGAAAATGATTAGAGCTGCGAAGTGCATAAAAGTACACAGTGTACTGCTTAGTCAAGGACACAAGAAAAAAAAGTCACAGTGAATGCTTAATGTGTCACATTAAACTCAAAGCACGAAACATTACTTATAAAGCCATGACACTTTAAATAAGCTCAACACATTCATCACATATATAAAAATGCCGTGTGCAGGGAATGAATTGCCAGTGATGAAATCATGTGAAGAAAGCCAGATGTGAAATATACTTTAGTAGTACTGAATGAATTCAAACAGAAAAATATGTTTAAAAGTGAGAGATGTAGATATAGCAACCTCAGAATAAACAACCTGTTTCAAAAACAAAACGTTTTGAAACAGAGTACATTTTCATCAATGAAAATAGAAACAGTATTACTTAAGTGTAAGGCAGCTAAACTGCTTTGCTCCTTTAAAACAAACCATATATGAGTAACAGAATAACATAAGGGGCAGAATGACACAAGCAATTAAATAAAATGTATCAGTATTTAACATACATACATCGATAAATGGGTGAAATAAGAATGTATACTCTATTGATACTATCCAATATACATATATATATATATATATATATATATATATATATATATAGTAGATGCAGATATAGACACACACACACACACACACACACACACACACACACACACACATATATATATATATATATATATATATATATATATATATATATATATATATATATATATATATATATATATATATAGCTATATAGATATATAGATTAGATATGTAGATATAGATGTGCCCTGGAGTTCATTAGCAATCATGTAGACTTCTCACTAAGCCTGCACGATTACAGCATGTTAGCTCATTGAATATTAATGCTTCTCATTCTGCTTACACATTTGCAAGCGCAGTTTCATGGGCAGCAGCAGTGTTGTGGCCATGATACAGTGCATGGAAGCATAAGCACACAATGTAAACAAAACGGGTTGTCTGTAAGGAAACCTATTCTGGGACCACACATGCTAACAGCTTATATGAAGTAAGGGCAAGTTAATTACTAGAGTTAAGATGCAAGTGACGTTAAGTGAGGAATACAATGTTAATAGTGCAGACATAAGTAAGAGGGGAGGGAAAATGGAGAAAATGTCAAGTTTCTGCAGTTAAATGTAATTATGTAACAAAGAAACATTTTAAACATTAATACTATCATATTTATGTAATAATACTTAATCCTGTTCACAATTTTTGACCCATGCACATTACTAAAAAATGGACATGGTAATAGAGGATGTGAGAGGGACACAATGGAACATTGTAACAAAGGGGAATAAATGTGATATGAATGTTGATGACATGGCGAGTTTAGATAACAGCAAGGACATTGGATATATTCTGGACAATTCCCATAGACTGTGGTTATTTAATATGGCATGTCTATACAGGGAATAAATGTGTGAAAATGACAGTACTGTTGTATTCTCCACTTCATCATACATAAACAAGAAAAAAAATAGCTCTACAGCTGTTGTGTCATGCATATCAGAAAGGGGCATGTTTTGCCATTTGTTGTCATTTGGCAACCAGAGATAAGGGATATATTACTTTGAAACATATTTTAGACAAGCATGTATTGTTTATTCATGTACATACTAAACAGTAGTATAATAACCCTCAAAATGCACAAGTGACAAATGAGCACACAGATTTGATGAAATTTCAGTAGTTCAAGATCTTTGTTGGTAAATGGAGCACCTACCACATGATTATAATGGGCCTGCTCACAAGAAATTGTAGAGTACATAATGGCATGTAAACAACACAAAGACAGAAGAAAGTGTCCTAACACATGCCGAGCTACACTTTATGAAGATCATACATCATGTCATACAATAAGACATGTTTTGAACATCCTCATGTCCTATAATGTTGTACAGTGTGAAGAAAACAATTACACTCATACATACATGTTTGTAGGAAGACATGCGATACAATGCATTTTTATTTGGAAATTAAGTAACTCCTGTGACAATAAATGACATACTCAAGTTCTGCAACTTGCCAGACTCAAACACATGTCAGAACAATATCAGAAGGGCATGTAACCAGTGAAACCACAGAACCCAGTTTACTGTGTGTGTCATGAAAGCTTATAACACTTCCCTATTGTAATGGGTATGGATTCTCTGCCTTGGAGAATGATACCTTAAAAATGTTGCCCCCTGACTGTGCCATAAATACTTTCTCTGCCTTAGCCACTCCTGTCTGCCACAGTTATCTGACAGACAGATGTTGCCAGATTCAAACCCTTGCCTATCATACTACACAATTTACATAGCTGTGTACTGACTACTCCCTCCACATGACATAGCAAAGGATATTGTTACAAATATTATTTATTTGACATTTGTTTACTGGTAAAGTCCAATTGGGTTATAATGTACCTATTTTCAGCAGAGGCCTAAGGAGAAAAGCTCCAGATACATATAGATACATCATTGTTTTTAACAGCAAAGACTCAATAGACATTGAACATCAAAACATTCAGTCACAAATCACACATATTTGATACAATATTTTCAGAGAATCATGACATTTATCATATAGAAAGATTAACAGCAGGATATACAAAAGGGTAAAGAGGGTAACATATCTGATGTCTGCTATCTGCTAAGAGGAGGGGAAGGATACATGATCTTAATTGAGCTGGTGAGAGAGGTAGGGAGTATTGAGAGAAGAAGGTAGCAATGAGGTAGTGGAGGTAGAGGGACAGGTAGAGGGGAAGCAATATAGGAAGGAAGGGATAAGAAGAAGAGAGTCTGAAAGATGTAGGAGAGCTTCAGCCTGACTATTACAGGAACAGATCCATGATTTAGTTAAGTATTCTTTTAAGTAGCATTTGAATGAGTGTATTGTGGTAGTTTTGATAGCTAAAGGAAGGGTGTTCCATAGTTTGTAACACACAGAGCAAGAGCAGAGGCTTATATGTGGGCTTTTTTGGGATGATGGGTTGTGAGGAGGTGTTTGTGTGTAGATGAATAACTGTCAAATGTTCACAAACTCCAAAAAACAACACAAATCGAACAGGAAAACTGAAGCCACCATGTTTAAATTAACATATTTATTAAAAATAAAATTAAATTAAAATTCCAGTTAAGTGTTTTCATTCTAGACCAAGAACTTCCTCAGAATTGTTAAATAACACTCAACTCGATTATTACTATATACCATTCATCCCACCCTTTTGATCACATGTCTTTAATTAACATTGTTATTGTAAGCAAACTGTTAAACAACACTCATAATTCATAATGCTTCAATCTTAACATTGGAACCAGGGAAGCACTCTCATTTAAATATGGAAAACTTGTTGCATTTAATTTAATTTTCCATTTTAACTCTTCTACATTCAAATGTTCATCCAGTATATGTCCCCAAGGATCACTTCTAATAAAGTCAATCACCTTAAAGCCAAATTTGTGTGTTGGAAAATCTGTTACATGATTATATAATGCATTTGTGGACTTGCCCTTTTTGATGACCAAAAGACGATCATAGACCCTATCCCTGACTCTTCATGAGGTTTTTCCCACATAAAATGCTTGGCATAACAAACATTGGGCCATATAAATCTATATTTATTAAATAGATCTAAATAATTATAATACATTTAAATTAAATATAATTAAATCTAATTAATCTAAATAAATCTAAATGTAAAATCTAACTTAAAAATCTAAACATATGTATATGTATTATGTATATATTTAATATGGCTTTAAGGTGATTGGCTTTATTAGAAGTGATCCTCAGGGACATATAGTGGATGAACATTTGAATGTAAAAGAGTTAAAATGACAAATTAAATTAAATGCAACATGTTTTCCAGGTTTAAGTGTGAGTAATTCCCTGGTTCCAGTGTTAAGATTGAAGCATTATGAATTATGAGTGTTGTTTAACAGTTTCCTTACAATAACAAGGTTAATTAAAGGCATGTGATCAAAAGGGAAGGGTGAATTGTATATATTAAGGCTTGAGTTGATTGTTATTTAACAGTTCTGATGAAGTTCTTGGTTTAGAATGAAAATGCTTAACTAGAATTTTTATTTTAATTTATTTTTTTTTAATAAATGTGTTAATTTAAACATGATGGCTTCGGTTTTCCAGTTTGATTTGTGCTGTTTTTTTGTTTGTGTGTAGATCTAAGATGTCTGTTTGGTACATAAGAGGCAATTAATTGCTGAGGGTGGGACAAGTGATGAGGTTTATGGATGATGGTGTGTAGTGTAATAAGTTGTATGCATTGAAGATGGTGGGGGAGTTCAAGCTAGCAGAAAGAAGATAAGGCTTTACAATAATATGTTACATGGGAGAATTTATAGGAAACCTGACAATTTTATTGTAGCAGCTTTCAAGTTGTTTTTGTAGCGAAGTTTGTATATTCATAAAGAATGGAGCTCCATATAATAGTAAGAGCAAGATGCAGGCTTTGACCAGTGTAATTTTGACATGTGTGGTAGGGAAAGTTTTGTTCCTGTATAGCATGCCTAATTTTTGGTGTTTTTTTATGCCACTTTGTATGTGGACATCACATTTGAGTTTGTCTTCAGTTATTACTCCTAGTAGTTTGGCATGTTGAACCAATTCAATTTATGTGTTGTTTGCAGAAAATATTTTGAATGTTGTTGTATTGGACCAGTGGGGTTTGTTGGAGAAAAGAAGAAGTTTTGTTTTTTTAGGGTTCAATATGATTGAGACCATTTGTGAGCCAGGCATCTATGGATGAGAAGGCTTGTTGTGGTATATGCTGTAGGTGATTTAGAGTGTCTGATTTGCAGATGATTGTGGAGGAATTTGCATATTGTATTAGAGTATCTTCACCAGAGGCTGTATGAAGAGAGTTGATAAATATTTTATTTATTTATTTTTATTTTATTTTATTTTACATTTGTTAACCGGGAGAGTCCGACTGGATACATGTCCATTTTCAGCGGAGGCCGGGGAGAAAAGCTCCACGCATAAGCAAATAAGAATACACTATGTTGATATAATACAGTATGTTCACTTAAGTATTTTACACAAGAATAGGAGACATTTTAGAATATTTCTACTCATTGCTCAAAATCTGTAAAGAAAAAATATTCAAAAAAAAGAACACAAAAACTCATAGTATAACAGACTTTTTCCTTTTGGGTAGACCTTTCGGATAGTAGTAGCAGGAATTAAATAGGATAATAAGACTAGGGAATTATATAGAAAAGGGAATAAGATGGAAAACAGAAGAGAGAAATGGTAGTGGTACCGTCATTGGTCCTAAAGGGAGGAGGAAAAATCTTGTTTAGTTGAAGTCAGACTGGGCTTATACATTGGCATAGCCAGTGTATCTGAAGGTGGTGATTTAGTCTCTTTTTGAAGAGTTTTATGGAGGAAATGGTGGTGAGGCTGGATGGAAGGGAGTTCCAGATTTTTTCTATTGCATTGGCAAAGAGAGCATCACCCCCTGAGTTGTTGGATTTTACCGTTTGGGCTAGTAGTTTGTTTGAGGAGCGTAAACTATTGAGATTGTTGTAAGGTTTGATTAAGTTTATCAGTGCAGGGGTTTTGTCAGATTGTTTAAGAATTTTAAATGCTACTATGAGTTGGCTCTGCTGTAGAAGGTTGGGAATTCGATCCAACCCAGGCTTTGTAGGTTGGTACAATGATGGGTTCTATAGGGTGTGCCAGTTGCAAATCTTGCAATATGATTATAACAACATGTAAGTTTGTTTAATTCAGTAGTGTTAAGATTTGTGAAAATAGGGGAAGCATATAAGAGGGTGGAGAGGAGATGGGAGCGGGCAGTGGCTATTTTTGCTATTGGGGTAAGAAAGGATTTTATTCGATAGAGCGACCCAAGTTTTTTGTTTACGGTTTTAACAGTTTGATTAATATGGATATCAAATTTAAGTTTATTGTCAATGGTCACTCCCAGAAGTTTAGTGTGGGAGTCAGGGGAGATGATTGTCCCATTTTTGGATTGGATATGGAAGGTTGTGGGTATGATCTTGTGAGTGGGGTAGAAGTTTAACAGTTTGGTTTTATACATACATACATACATACAAATATTTCAAGCATGGGCATTAATGCCCTTCTAGCTTGCCAATATACCAAAACACTTGCTCCCATAATAAGTTTCCAGGCTGTTCTTAAAAATAACAAAACTAGTACTTGCTTTAATGTAATTTGGTAGTCTTTTCCATCCAACAGCTACTCTGTCAGAGAACCAATTAGTAAACTTCTCATTCCTATGGAATCTCCTACATCAGTTGTCTGACGATTCTCTAGTACTTTTTGTTAACCCCAAGCATTCCCAGAGGTAGCTGTCACTAAATGCCTTATATACCTGAATAAGATCTCCTCTTGGATATCTGTAAGAAACAATGTACAAGTTCAGATATTTTAGTCTTTCATAATAACTTAAATTTTCACATCCATGGATACCCTTGGTATATTTCCGTTGTACTCTTTCCAGTTTACTCATGCTTGTTTTCTTATAGGGTTTCTATATTGTTATTTCATACCAAGCTTGGGTCTAATGTAACTAACAAACAATGGCTTCATTGTTTTTGATTTCCTAGACTTTATAAATCTTCTTATATAATATAGTTCTATAACTATAATTAACCAATTGGCTGATATAATTAGAATAACTCATAGCTGAATCTACCCATATACCCAGGTCCTTAAATGAGTCTACAGTTTCAATCACTGGGTGCTGTATTGTGGTAGCTCATGGGTACAGAGTTTTTACCAAAGGGGATGACAATGCACTTTTTGGCATTGAGCTTGAGGCCATGGTTTTCACAACAGGCATCTGTCTCAGTGAGGCCCTTTTGTAGGATGTCCACATTGTTAGGAGTTTCAATTATGGCTTCTAGTTTGCAGTCATCTGCAAACTTTGTTAGCCAAAGACCTTCTGTGTTAGCCTGTACTTCAGAGACGTAGATACCAAACAGGAGAGGACCCAGGACTGAACCCTGTGGTACTCCACTTGTCACTGGTCTGAAGTCAGATTTGGAGTGTTCTACTTTCACAGTGTGGGTTCTGTCAGTGAGCCAGTTGGCAACCCATCTTGTGACATAGGGATTTATACCTAGTTTAGTGAGTTTATCTATAATTCCAGAGTGGGGGATTGTGTCGTAAGCTTTGGAAATATCTAGATAGGCTGTGTGAACCACCTTACCCTTGTCTATGGCTTTGGTGACTGCTTCAAAGAAGTCTTTCAGGTTTAGGAGACATGATCTGCCTTTTACAAACCCAAACTGGGTGGGATCCAGAGTTTGGAGATTACCAATGTCTTTGTTTATAAATTCCATGATGACACGTTCCATGGCCTTGCAGACCAGGCTCATCAGGCTAATAGGGTGGTAGTTCCCGGGGTCCATGGTGGCTCCCCCCTTGTGGAGTGGGATAACCGTTGCTGTGCGCCATTCAGCAGGCACAAAGCCTGAGTTGAGGCTATGATTGAACATGGTACTTAGGTGGGGTGCCAGTTCATTCTGTAGTTCATGTAGAACACAGCCTAGGATGTTGTCTGGTCCCATGGATGCTGTGTTCTTGGCTTTGGAGAGTGTGGTTTTTACCTGTGCAGCCGTTATTACAGGAACTTTGCATTCTTCTGGTATAGAGATAGGCTCTTTAGGGGGTGAGAGGGGGGTAAAGTTAGCACTGAACCTATCTGCCAGGATGTTGGCAATATCAGTTGGGTCTGTATATTTAGTGCCATTGTGCTGTAACTCAGAGCAGATCTGAGTGTTGCCATTGAGATTCTTGACATAGCTATAGAATGCTTTGTGGTTGTCTTTAGAATCAGTGGTGATTTTGTTTTCGTAACTAGCTTTGGAGGATGTTATCAGGGATCGCAGCTTCTTACTGAGGCTGACCAGGAAGCTCCTCCACTCGTGGGATTTTACTCTCTTTTGCAAGAGTTTCTTCCTTCTGTTGTACAGTTTGTTTATGACAGGGGACCACCAGATTGGCTTCCTTTTTTTGGAGGATAGCGTCTTGGTTCTGTTTGGGATAGCACGATCCATGCACTCATGTAAGTGCTTATAAAGTGCAATTGTGTAGGATTCAGTAGTCGTAACTGTATTGTCCATCTGCATGGGTGTCATGAAGTTCATCACTTCTGTCTTAAAAAGCATGAAGTTGGCTTTGGAGAAATTTTTTACTATGGTTTCCTTAATGGGGGGGGTGGAGGCAAGATGTGGATATCTAGGATAATTAGCTTATAGTCGGATCGGACCAATGAGGCGTTGACTTCAGGCGTGGAACACCAGTCACTCATATTGGTAATGACTAGATCTAGGATATTGTTGCGCCTGGTGGGTGTGTGGATAAGTTGATCCAGGGCATTGGAGTTTATGACTCGAGAACGCGTTGAGCAAAGGAGTTGGTACATGAGTAGTTTTCCCAGTTAATGGTGGCATAGTTGAAATCGACCATTATTAGGGTGTTTGGTTGAACCCTAATATTTTCCAGTACATCCAGGAAAAAGAAGTGGGAATCCTGGGTTATGGTGGGTGATCTGTAGCAAGCTACAATTTGGAATGCGGCTTTGCCCAGAGTTAGTTGCACTTGGATAACCTCAGCTGCATTATGCTGAGCAACTAGCCTGGAGGTGTGGATATCCTTAATGAATATGGACACACCTCCACCTTTAGTGTTTCGGTCCAGGTTACATGGCCGAAAAGTGTGGTATGAGTTATAGCCTGGTAGTGCAGGGGTGCTCTCTGGAGCCTTGAACCAGGTCTCAGTCACTGCACAGATATCGATGTTCTCCATTTTAAGGAGTGCCTCGAGTGAGTGCATTTTGAGATTTAGACGTCTAGCATTGAGTAGCATCACCCTCAGTTTTTGCTTGCCTGTTTCTGGTCCTGCTATGGTGGTGAATTTGTCATTTGAACCTTGCCTAAAAAAAGCACTATAGGGCTGCAAGAACCTTAGCCAGTATCTGGAATCCCAGGTGTGACAGGTGCAGGCCATCTCTGGCAAAGCATCGTGGTCTGTCGGCCATGTCATCCCAGGCAGACAGATACTGGATCCTTTTAAAATGGCACCAGAAGCTTAGCCAATTGTTGAAGTCAATCATTTTGTCCTTGTACTGCTGCATCATTCTGGGTGATGACAGAATGCTACTCAGGACTAGGGTCATACCTGCCTGGGCTACAAGATCGGAGAGCTCTTCCATGTCTCTTTTCATGTAGTCCAGGGAGGTACATCTCAGGTCGTTCACACCAACATGGACAATGACAGTCATATTTGTACTTGTTGTGGAGTGACCTGAGTGCGTGGGTTAAGTGGCAGATCCTGGCACCCGACAGACAGCTGACAGTAACCTTCTCCTTGTTTAGCCTGGTGAGTGGGACATCAGTGTGCCTGACTATAGAGTCACCTATGACTAGTGTGTTGGGTATGTTGTTTTGCCTTATTGGCTCTCTTTCAAAACTTTCCACATTCCATCTGCAGTTTTTCCACTGAACACCTCACTCCAGTTAGTGTGACATTTTTGCTTCCATATAATATGTACTTAGCTTTCTGTGCATTGGCTTAGATTTCAGTTTGGCAGTATTATCTAGCAACAAATTAACCTATATAATGCCACGATCACTGCACACCAATGGTGGCAGAACTTGACTTGAAGTTACAGCAATTACTTTGAGAACACAAACAGTGTCTAGTATGTTCCGTCCCCTGTTAGTTTTTGTACAACCTGAAGCAATTGTTGTTCCTGAATATACACTGTGAATAATTTCCTTACTAATGTTGTAGAATCAATATTTATGTCAGTCTGTTTCTTGTCAATTTAAGCCCCCAGCTAATATTATTCTTCCCTCCTGTGTTTCATTCAAGAAATGTATGAATTCCTCTAGGTCATCTGATAACAACATTAAATATATGTGGTCCAAGGATGGAGCCTTGTGATACATCTGTGGTTGTGATGAGATAAGAGGAGATAAAGTGCTGCCATTTTACTGCTTGTTGTCTGTCAGTTAGATAGCTAGAGAACCACTGAAGTGAGGGCAGAAATTGACCAATATTGGAAAGTTGATCAAGGAGTTTAGAGTGAGAGACAGAATCAAATGCTTTTGACAAGTCTAGGAATAGTGTAGCTACTAGTTTACTGGTGTTCACAGACTTTGTTGACAGTGTCCATAAAATATAGTAGAGCTGTTATGGTGTTGTGGGCTGGTCTAAAGCCATGTTGTGTATGTGAGAAGATTATTAAGTGTGATGAGGTGAAGTAGTTGGAGGTGTATGCATTTTTATAGAATTTTGGAGAGGGGGAGTGGATTGAGATGGGATGGAAGTTTGTCACTTCAGTGGAGTTGCCTCCTTTATGAATAGGGAGAACATGTGACATTTTCCATAAGGAAGGGGTATGTAATTCAGCTATGTATCTATTAATTAGGATGCTAATTGGAATCCAATTGCATTTGCTACCAACTTTAGGTATGCTGAAGTAGAACAGGTTTTGAGTTGCTGTAGTAGTATTTTAATTTGTGATAGAGGAATGGGTTGAAAGTTAAAAAGGTGGTGGGGAGCTGATTTGGTGTTAGTGAGGTGTTGATTATGTGGATGTGTTGTGGAGGTGCATAAAGGTTATTGTTGGATGTTTTATTTGGGGTAGTTGTTTTTACTTTATGTGTTGGATCCAGAGATTGGTTGGATATTGATTCTATGAAGTAAGACTGAATTTTGATGGCTATTTGATGGGGTGATGTGTCTGGGTATGATTTGGATTTCCTTGTTTTCCAGGAATGAGAAGTGATGATATAGATGACTAGAATTTCTTAGGGTTGTTTTTATGGTAGTCTTAAACATAGGTGTAGTATAGTTTTTTTGTCATAGGATACTTGTTGTTTTGTCTAATTCCAGAGTTGTTTAAATATTTGTAGATTAGTGTCGTTTTTGTTCTTTAACCAAGTTGACCAAGCTATCTTTCTATATTTTATTAGGCTTCCTCAAGATCTAGTGAGCCACAAGGTATGGCTATGCTTAATTCTTTTGGTTTGTTTAGGGGCTAGTGTATTGAGAATCTTTAGGAAGGCCTTATTGAAATGATTAACTGCCCCATTAAGGTTGAGTCTTTTTTAGGATTGTGCAGTCAGTAGCTTTCAGAGAGTTAATGAATATATTTTTGTTGAATTTTGGTAGGTTGCCTATGGTTTTGAATTTGTGTTGTTTTGTGGATTGGGTGACAGTCCTATGGATATTGACAGGTAGCATGTCACTCAGAGAGTCTGGAAGTGTGCCTGAGGAAGGGTAGTTTGTATGGTTAGATATTAGAATCCAATCTAAAGTGGATTGTTGGATATTGTTTTTACTATATTTAGTTGGTGTATTAATTAAATGAGTAAAGCCACAGAGGTTTATACTGTTAGTTGGGTTATGTGTAGAGATAGTCTGCTAGTCAATGTTAACATCACTAAGGATAATGGTTTCATTTTGTATTGTTTCCGAAATACAAGATAGGATGTTTTTAAGATGGAAATATTTTGTCCTGAAGGGATATACAGTACAACAATGCATATGCTCTTGGTTGAGTTTATTTTCAGGAATGTGATAATGATTTCTATTTTAGCAGATTTGGGTATAGTTTTAGCACAGGGGATAACTGTGTAGGTATTAGGGAAAATTAGGGCTATTCTGTCTGTTTTTTGTGCGCTCTGTCTGCTCTGATAGTGCAGTAGCTGGGAGGATTAGAAATTCAGTATATTTTTATTCCAGGTTTTAGCCAGGTCTCTGTGATGTCAAGGATGCCTGGTATGTAGAGTATAAACCATGCATGAAAGGTTGCCAGTTTATTGCATATACTCCTAAGGTCAAACATAATGAATTTTAAGTGTTTAGGTTGTAAGTTGTTGTGGGGGTCGGAGTTTGGGTGGATATCACCACACAAGTGTATGAGAGTGAAAGAGTGTCTAATAGTTTTTAGAATTTTGGAAAATTATCAATGTGTGGTAAGTTTTGTTTGCAATACTAGATATAGAAAATTTGGGGTGAAAATAATGGAATAGATGAATTGAGGTTAGGGTAGGGGATATCTGAGAGTAGCTTGTAGTAGGGGGATTTAGTTTTGAGGCTGAGATAACTATGGAGGAGTACTTTATTAGTAGTGTATGGGGTGGGGTTGTAAGGCTGGAGAGGAAGGGAAGGAACAGAAGTAGGAGGCTTGTGTAAACCAGCATGATTTGATAGTGGAGGGTAGGTGGGGAAGGTAGTGTAAGGAGAAGGAGTGGTGAATGAGGCAGAAGTGAGGTAGTGAGCGATGTAGTTGACTGAAAGGAATGGAGTATAAGGTGATTGGAGAGATATAATAGAAGGAGTGGCTAAGAGTAGAGTATGTGGGGGTGGATGGGAATTGGGGGGTATAGTAGGGGAGCAGAGTGAAGTCCAAGCATAGTGAGGGCTGAACAGAGCAGGTTGGACACCAGCTGTGAATTTACCACCAGAAGCAATCAGTGAGTCTGGGAAAGAGGCAAGGAGGAAGCAAAAGTAATGAAAGTAAGAGTACCTAGAAGATAAAAGGTGTAGACTTGTCGAACATTAGGTGGGATGAGAGCAGTAAATGAAATTCGATAAGAGGAGTGTCACTGGACAAGCACAGTCAAGAGTTGGTTAGAGAAAAGGAGAGAAGTAAAGGGATAGTAAAGGACTCTTGAAGAGGGGGTTCCAACTAGGTGTGCACATTAGACTCCAAATCCTTGATATCTGTACAATGCAAGAGACAGGTCTTTCTTTTGTTTTGCTTTGATGTGACTACTACATGAAATAGTTTAGGTGTACATAGCACTACTTATCGTTAAGCCACTCAGTGTACTTTTGATTAGAGAGTCCTGGGACTGCATATTGAGACCTTGGTAAGGGCAGCAGATTAATTAGGTTGTGTTTCCTCCAGGATAGTGATGACAGAGGGAAGTTTATTAGGCTTTATGTATTTCTCTGCTGTCAGACTTTGAGAGTGGGTAACTAGGTATAAAGACTTAAGAGATGTGGTGAGGGAAGTAGTAACCAAACAGGTATATTAGCTATATCTTTAGTATATGTGAAAAAGGAAAGTCCCTGAGGGAAATAAAGAAGAGGTCCCAGGTATAGAGATATAAAAGTGTCGAACACAGACAATATAGCAATGACGAGAGAAGGACAGAAGAAGGGAACTTAAGAAGAAGATAATTAGTTATGCAGGTTGAGCAAAAGCGGTATAGAGAGCTAATTGCTAGAACCTAAATGTTGCAGACTATCTCAGCTGTAGCTATTAACTCTGTCACTCTGGAGCAGCTCAGAAAATGCTGACTACTTACTTCCACCATAGGAACAACAGTACAGCCTGAGCTCATTTTCAGAAAATCCATTTGTAATACCATGCAGAAAACAAATGTTCATAATTCTTTAACCATAAGAGCTAGACTAAATATGTAAATGCAAAAGTTGTTCAGTAGATGCTGATCATTCCAACAGTATAAATGATAAATGATGATAGTGTGTATCTAAGTCATTATTAAATATTTGCCAAGGAATGCTGATGTTATAGGTTCATAGGTTCATAGGTGTGTACTAGGCTAATGGCTTTGGGGCCTTTAAAAGCCTAGCTATAGAATTACCCTGACATAATGCCACTCGACCTTAGTTCCCATTGCCTCTGTTGAGTAGAGCCACTGGAGTTATCCCCGGGGTGAATTTTCTGTTTCCCATCCACTCATCAAGATTTCTCTTGAAGAGGTTCAGTGAGGTGCTCTGCTTGACATGTATGGGAAGTCTATTCCATAGCATGGGAAGTCTCTGGGTTATGAACCTGTCCCTCCAGCATGTTCTGTTAATTGTGGTAATGACGCTGAGATCTCTGGATCATGTGGTGTGGAGGGATTGGGATTTCTTTAGATGTAGCATTTCTAACAGAGCTGGGTCAGACATGGCTTTGTAAGTCAAACAGAGATTGCCTCTAAGTAGGCGATATGAGACAGAGAATAGTTGGAGTTTTTTTAATCTGTCCATATAGGACAAGTGTTTAAGGTCTAGGATTCTCTTTGTGAGGTACTTGCATATGTTGTTTCAGGTGTCTAGTGAGGTACATGCATATTTTTCACCTTTTTGGTAAAACAAATCACGCTATCTTGGTGAATGTACCGTGTAGACCCATACAATTTGTAATTAATTTGTTTGTGTGAATGTCAGCTTTAAAATGATACCTTAACCATTATGGTGTGATTCTACTTTACTAGGATATTTGGAGAAATATGATTAATATTATATTTCTCATAATCTGACAAATAAAGCATAATATCTCATCACCTGTAACAGGCAGAGACTACATATCAGTATACAAGTTTTGTGGTTCAATGTCAGCTTCAAAATGATCCATCATGTGTATCATTACCATGCTCTGTCACAAATATATGGTCATAATAATGAGAAATATTCTAATTTCCATAATGCAACAAATAAGTAGAGTTTTTCATTCCTGTCCTTGTCATAGATGAGCATTATCTTTTTGCAAAAATTGATGTTTGTCTGTTGTGAATATTACAATTCACCCCTGACCTTGCCTTACTTGCACACATACTCACAGAAATATGGCAAAACTGTTAATTTTCATAATCCTACATGTGAGCAAACTGTGATATCTATCCATATATGATACTCACAATGCATATTATTACACAAAGATGTACATTTTGATAGTGGCTTCAAAAGGATACCTCATTCATCACATTTCCATCTTTCCTAGCAGAAAAAAAAGTTGTCTAAAGTTGTATCTTCTGGTATTTAAGGCCTAACTTTGAGAGGGTTTCTGTCTATACACACTGAGCAGAGTGGAGGAGAGGTGTTGACTATAACTCTTAGCTGAGATATATAAGTATCCTGTTTTTTTTTTTTATTATTTATACTGATTATTGTTTCTAGCAAGTTATATATATCACATTTTATTGCCTGCTGCATAGTTTTTTAGTGCATTTTTATTGCTATTAACTAATCTGCATTGGGTAACTGATTTGTTTGCAGTTAAAAAAAATTCTGTAGAGTCTCATTGCTCCTTTATCTGTTTAAAAACTTTCATTTTGTGGCTTTCTGTAGTGCTTACTGTCTGTAAGCTAATAGCTTTAGTATGTCCTAGTTCAGAGTTGCTGGCTCTGGGCTTGTTTCTTTATACAGTGATTGTTCAAAGCACATGAACTTGAATTAGCTGAAGCCTTTCTTTACCTTGAGTAGATTTTGTTAATTGGCTGCTGGCTAGTGGGGGCTGGTTCTTTTGTGTTTTTGTAAAAAAAAAATAAAAAAAAAGTTGTCTACGGTTGTATCTTCTGGTATTTAAGCCCTAACTTTGAGAGGGTTTCTGTCTATACACACTGAGCAGAGTGGAGGAGAGATGTTGACTACAACTCTTAGCTGAGATATATAAGTATCCTGTTTTTTTCTGATTATTTATACTGATTATTGTTTCTAGCAATTTTATATATAGCAGTTTTTATTGTCTGCTGCATAGTTGTTGAGTGTATTTTTATTGCTATTAACTAATCTGCACGGGTAACTGATTTGTTTGCAGTTAGAAAAGCATTCTGTAGAGTCTCATTGCTCTTTTATCTGTTTAAAAACTTTCATTTTCTGGCTTTCTGTAGTGCTTACTGTCTGTAGGCTAATGCTTTAGTATTGTCCCCACCCTCCCTCCTTGTTGGCGTTTTGCTGTTATACTTGGTGGCTTTGCAGTTGCCTGCCCCTACTGTAAATCTGATCTGGGACACTCCTCCTAGTCTAGTGTCATTAGCTCATTCTACCTAATACAGAGAGAACATTTGATAAGGCCTTCTGTTTCTCCTGTTTCCCTTTCAAAAAAAAATTTGCCTGAATCTCCTTGTGCTCTGACTGTGCTTCTCAAACATTTTGGAAATATAGAGTATATTTTAGAGCATTTATTATAACTATAATTGCCTTAATATTGCTACAACTCAAGTGCTCTAGGTTGCACTGCATCTGAAGTGTTTGTGTGTTTTAGCTGCTTTTCTGTATATATAGACTTCTTTGCATATGTAGACTAGCTACTTATTCTGCTGTGTTACTGCTTCGTAAATCGTTTTTCAGTTGTGCACTTGCCTTGCTTCATTTAAAAAGTTTTAAATTGCTAATTTTGTAGAGTTTTAATTGCATTTACTGTTTAGGACTACACACTCAAGTGCGTTAGCCTTTTCTGTGTTTATTTACTGTATTATTGCATTGTTTAGCCTGTTTCAACAAAAAAAATACTATCTTGTTTGCTCGTTTCCCACCTTTTTTAGCCAGTTCATATCCCAGGCTTTGCTTGTCTCAGGACTTTATTTTCTGTCCTCAGAGCTATCCAGACCTTGCTGTGGTAGAAGGAAGTCCTACTGTTTACCAGTGGGACTGGTGAGCATTGTACTGCCTATCTAATGCTAGAGGAATGGTTGCCAGCTCTGAAATTGTAACTTTATTAGCCTTTTTGGGCTGATTTCTATCCCTTTCAACTTTCTGGCGTAAAAAAACACGTGTGTTTGCACATTTTTCACATCGTGCAGCACTGCGAGGCTGCAGTTAAACTATTCCAGGTGCCAGAAAGTCTGCTCTTCAAATTTTCCCTTAGAATTAGCTGGTTTCTCAGTAGTAGCACTAAAATCTGAACTCCTGTGACTAGCACTTGCTCTAGAACCTGCTGGAAAGCACTAGGAAGCCTGAAACTGATTCAAGCACTCAGCTCTCCTTGTCAATAAGGAGAAATTAATCACAGGCACTAAACAGCCTATAATTGCAAAGTACCTTGCAAAGGTAAGGGAAAACAGCTCTTAAACTTTACAAGAAAGCACTAGGAAGCCTGAAACTGATTCAAGCACTCAGGTCTCCTTGTCAATAAGGAGAAATTAATCATAGGCACTAAACAACCTATAATTGCAAAGTACCTTGCAAAGGTAAGGGAAAACAGCTCTTAAATTTTACAAAAAAGCACCTAAACAGGCATGTCCAAGGGTCAGCTTCCGGTGATTTCGCCTGTCCACCTGGTGAATCTGGACATACTGGGGCAGTGCGGCAACTGCCTCATGTACACAGACAATCCTCTCCTCCTACCACCCAACACTACAACCTGCGAGAGATGCACTTACATAGCCAAACTGGAAGCAAAGCTCTCTCCGGCCAAGATTATGCTAGATAGTCAAGAGGAGAAGGTTAACACTGGCATTACACCTCAAGCAACTCATAGCCCTTCAAAACCCACACCATCAACACCCACACATAGCAACACTAAACCCACATATGTGGAGGCCCTTAACATTAACCTGCACAAGCAACAAGGACCTCCGAAGCCGAAACGCAAACAAACACCAGTCACAACCAAAGTGACACATAGCTCACAACACCAGTGTGCCACCCAAGAACAGCCCCTAAGGCAAGACAATGTACCCAACACTTTAGTCATAGGTGACTCTATAGTCAGGCACATTGATGTCCCACTCACTAGGCTGAACAAGGAGAAAATTACAGTCAGCTGCCTGTCCGGTGCCAGGATCCTCCACATAATGCATGCACTCAAGTCACTCCACAACAAGTACAAATGCGACTCTGTCATTGTCCATGCTGGAGTGAATGACTTGAGACGTACCTCCCTGGACTACATAAAAAGAGACATGGAAGAGCTCTTGGATCATGTGACCCAGGCAGGTATGACCCTAGCCCTTAGTAGCATCCTGCCTTCACCCAGAATGATACCACAGTATAAGGACAAAATGATTGACTTCAACAATTGGCTAAGCTTCTGGTGTCATTCAAAGGGGATCCAGTATTTGTCTGCCTGGGAAGACATGATCAACAAACCATGATGCTTTGCCAGAGATGGTCTGCACCTGTCACCCCTGTGATTCAGGTTACTGGCTAAAACTCTTGCCACCCCTATAGTGCCTTTTTTAGGCAAGGTTCAAAGGATAAAACCACCACCATAACAGATATAAGCATGCAAAATCTGAAGGTAATGCTACTCAATGCTAGAAGTCTAAACCTCAAAATGCACTCTCTCGAGGCACTCCTAAAAATGGAGAACATCGATATCTGTGCAGTAACTGAGACCTGGTTCAAGGCTCCAGAGAGCACCCCTGCAATACCAGGCTACAATTCCTACCACACATTTCGGCCACAAAACCAAGACATAAACACTAAAGGTGGAGGAGTGCCCATATTCACCAAGGATATTCACACCTCCAGGCTAGTTGCCCAACACAATGCATCTGAAATTCTCCAGGTGCAACTAACACTAGGTAAGACTGCAATCCAAATTGTAGCTTGCTACAGATCCCCCACCATGCCCCAAGATTCTCACTACACCTTTCTAAACATACTGGAAAATATTAAGATACAACCAAACACCCTAATACTGGGTGATTTCAACTACCCTGCCATTAATTGGGAAAACTACTCAGGTACCAACTCCTTTTCCCAACAGTTCTTGGAATTCATAAATTCCAATGCCCTGAATCAACTAATCCATTGTCCCACCAGGGGCTCCAATACCCTAGACCTGGTCATTACCAACATGAGAGATAGATGTTCCACACCAGTGGTCACCCCCTCATTGGTCAGGTCTGACCATAAGCAAATCACCTTTGACATCCACAACCCACCCCCACTCCCCGTAAGGAAACCTCCTTAAAAAACTTCTCCAAAGCCAACTTCATGCTACTGAAATCAGAAGTGACAAACTTCACAACACTCACACAGATGGGATCTGGAAGTTCGACTGCAGAATCCTACACTAAGGCACTGTACGAGCACATCCACTCGTGCATGAATTGTGCCATCCCAAATAGAACCAAGATGCTCTTCTCCAAAAAAAGGAAGCCAATCTGGTGGTCCCCTGCTATAAACAAACTATACAACAGAAGGAAGAAACTGTTGCAGAAAAGAGGAAAATCCCAGGATGCAAAAAACTCCCTCACCAGACTCAGTAAGAAGCTGAGATCCCTCATAAAATCCTCAAAAGCTTGTTACAAAAATAAAATTGCCAAAGATTCCAAAGACAACCACAAGGCATTCTATAGTTATGTCAAGAATCAAAATGGCAATGCTCAGATCTGCTCTGAGCTACAGAACCAAGATGCTCTTCTCCAAAAAAAAGGAAGCCAATCTGGTGGTCCTCTGCTATAAACAAACTATACTACAGAAGGAAGAAACTGTTGCAGAAAAGAGGAAAATCCCAGGATGCAAAAAACTCCCTCACCAGACTCAGTAAGAAGCTGAGATCCCTCATAAAATCCTCAAAAGCTAGTTAGGAAAATAAAATTGCCAAAGATTCCAAAGACAACCACAAGGCATTCTATAGTTTAAAATGGCAATGCTCAGATCTGCTCTGAGCTACAACAGAATGGCATTAAATATACTGATCCCAAGGATATTGCCAATATTGTGGCAGATCGATTTAGTGCCAACTTCACCCCCTCTCACCCCCTAAAGGGCCCATTTCAATACCAAAAGATTGCCAAATTCCGATAATCATGGCTACACAGGTAGAAACTGCACTCTCCAAAGCTAAGAATACAGCATCCATGGGACCAGATGACATCCCAGGCTGTGTATTACATGAACTACAAAATGAACCGACACCTCACCTAAGTGTCATGTGTAATCATAGCCTTACCTCATGCTTTGTGCCCACTAAGTGGCGCACAGCTACAGTTATCCTGCTCCACAAGGGAGGATCCGCCTTGGATCCTGGTAACTACCATCCCATCAGTCTGACAAGCCTGATCTGCAAGGGCATGGAATGCATTATCATGGAACTTATAAACAAAGACATTGGCAACCTTCAAACACTGGACCCCACCCAGTTTGGGTTTGTGAAGGGCTGATCTTGTCTCCTGAATCTGATTGACTTTTTTAAATCAGTCTCCAGAGCTGTGGACGAGGGTAAGGTGATCCACACAGCCTATCTGGACCTCGCCAAGGCCTTCAACACCATCCCCCACTCTGGAATCATAGATAAACTTACTTAGCTGGGATAAATCCCAACGTCACTCGATGGATTGCCAACTGGCTTACTGACAGAACCCAGACTGTAAAAGTAGCCGACACCAAATCCAGCTCCAGACAAGTGACAAGTGGAGTACCTCAGGGTTCAGTCGTGGGACCACTCTTGTTTGGCATCTACTTCTCTGAAGTACAGGCCAACACTAAGGGACTCTTGCTAGCAAAGTTTGCAGATGACTGCAAACTGGGAGCCATTATTGAATCCCCAAATGATGTGGATATTCTACAAAAGGGCCTTACAGAAACAGATGCTTGGTGCCAGAGCCATGGGCTCCAGCATAATGCCAAGAAATGAATAGTTATCCCCTTTGGAAAAAAACAAGTACCCATGAATTACCACATAGGTGGCAGGACACTAAACATCAAAAGTGTGATGAGAGACTTAGGGACACAGGTGGACAGTGGTCTCACTTTCGATAACCACATCACCACAACAGTCAGGAAATCCTTCTATGTGGCTCACCTCATCACTAAGGGCTTTTCATCCAGAAAAAAGGAGGTCATTGTCCCACTGTACTCATCCCTCATTAGACCCATTATAGAGTATAATGCCCCATTTGGTATGTACCTCACAATACATCTGCAACAGCTGGAAAGGCCACAGAAATACTTCACTAAAAGAATCACAGGCCTAAAGCTGATGCCATATGCTGACCATCTAAAAAAACTCCAGTATACTCTGTGGCATATCGTCTACTCAGAGGCAATCTCTGCTTAACATACAAGGCTATGTCAAACCCTGAGCTGTTGGACATGCTTCACTTAAAGAAATCCCAATCCCTCAGTGCCACACACTCCGGGGATCTAAACCTTGTCATCACAATGAACAAAGCATGTTGGAGGGATAGGCTCTGGAATAGACCGCTCATACATGTCAAGCAGAGTGCCTCATTGGCCCTCTTCAAAAGGAACCTTGATGATTGTATGAGAGATAGGAAATTCACCCCGGGGATCATGTCAGTCGGCCTGCTAGACAGGGGTCCAGAGAAGTAAATATTGTGGGAAGAAATATCCAGGGAATTGTTATGGCTAGGCTTGCATAGGCCCTAGGGCCGATAGCCTAGTACCAACCTATGAACCTATGAACCTATGAACTAAAATATGAAAAAAACTTAATTATCATAACCTAAGTCATAAACAAACTGTGATATCTGTAAATGTGTACAGCATACAGATACAGTTCTTTTATCATCTTGTAAATACTAATACTGTCTTCAGAATGAGGTCTTACTCAGCATATTGACATGTTCCCTAGCAAAGTTATTTACCAAAACATAAAAACAACAAAAAGTCACACAGCAGTCACAGTAGATAATTAAACTTTCAATATAGTTTGAGCACTTTCGTTCCTATTTCTATTCCTTCATAAAGCTCTTTAATATAGCATTGCAAGCAAGCAAAACAAAATAAATTACCAAGATAGAGTTAAATGCATTAAATATTTACTTACTTATCCAGCAAAAACAGCTGTTGTCCTGCATGCACACTTGTGGAAGGAAAGCTTGAAAAAGGAGGCATGAGAGTTGGGAGAGAAGCCATAGAAGATGGATGAAAGGGAAAAGTGATAGCAAAGAGAATGCAGAGAATGGCGTTATTGGATTTGTGGGTGTTCTTTATATGATGCAAGGCATTATTTGAGGGAGACTAATACAAGAAAGGGGAGAGTGTAGCGTCACAGTAGGAGAGGTAGAGATATGCGACACCAACAGTGGATTTTCCACCAGAAACAGTCAGTGAGACTGGGAAGGAGGTAAGGAGGAAACAAAAGTAATTAAAGTAAGAGCACCTAGAAGAGAAAGGTTTAGAGGTTGTCGATCATTAGGAGGGATGAGAGCAGTAAATGCAATTATATAAAAGGAATGTCACTGGGCAAGCAAAATCCAGAGTTGGTTAGGGAAAAGGAGAGAAGTAAAGTGATAGCAAAGTACTTTAGATTAAGGAGTCTTGGGACTGCATCTTGAGGCCTTGGTTAGGGCAGCATATTAATTAGCAGATCACAGTTTCTCCAGGACAGTGATGACAGGGGGCAGTTTATTAGGGTTTATGTATTTCTTTGCCATCAAGCTTTGTGAGTGAATAATTTTGATTAGAGAGTTCTGGGATTGCATCTTGAGGCCATGGGAAAGGTGGCAGATTAATTAGCAGATCACAGTTCCTCCAGGACAGTGATGAAATGAAATTAATGTATGAAGTAATAAAGGATATTTGAGGATAATTTGTACAATATGTTTTTTCAGGATGCTGACAGGGAGGTAACTATGTTTATGTCCACATAACTGTGAGGAGTGCAGTATCAATACTTTTGCCCAAGAAAGATGTTCCTGCTGTTTAGCACAACAACATTGTCCCACAGTTGAAATCCACTCTGTGTCTATATGCAATAAAACACATTACTGAATGCATGTGCAGCAGGAGCACTCACACCGCAACATTTGTGCAATGACTGTTACACAGTCAGGAAATTACAAAATGAGTTCAGATGTCTCCAAAGTAACAACTGAGAATAATAACTTGATACAGTATTGTTTGTATAATGTCAGTACTTTCATGTAATGTTGCCTTTTTATGGAATTGAACACAAGCTATGTATGCCCACCAGCTAACAACATGATGACGTGCATGAATCACATGCTCCATAGTGGAAGTTTTAACACAGCTTTGAGACTCCAGCTATGTAAAGTCATTAAATCTTATAATTGTGTTGCAAGAAATGTATGATATAAAAGGGATGAGGGAGGCTTCTTCTTCTGTAATTGTACATATTATAGCAGTTATAGATGTAATTCATGCATAATGACAAACAATGCTTACAGTCAGTCAATGCGGGTTTTGAACAACTAACTATATGACAACAGAAGCTACATGATATTGTGAAGACTGCATGCATCACAGTGCAAATGTTGCTGAAATTATGTGATATTTGAGTATTTGAAGTTGTGATATCATGTTATTGCTGGAAGGGATATGTGTGCCTGTAATTTCTTTAAAAGAATGCTGCTATATGTCTATTTCTCACACAACATTGCCTGCTGCTAGGTATAACCAAACATGTCATGTGCAATGTAATCATTACTTTGATGGGAGAATGACAATCATATACAATGAGTGAATACTCATGGATTTGTACACATGCCTTACTAATCCAACACTACAAAACACTGTCTTATTTCCTCATACCACAGAAAAATTCTCCTGCTTTTCTTTCATGGAGAGTCATTTAGGAATCAGTTGTCAAAGTTAGACCATCAAAGGCACTACTGGTATGGAATTTGAGATGGTGTGACGGGATGAGGATTATAACGAGCTGAGTGCTAAAGTTTTAGTGGTGGTAGTGGTGGAGAGCCTAACAGAAGAACCCCAATCAAATTAAAGATCAAAGGCTGCATTATGGAGAAAACTTGTCAAGAAGATGCCTGGGGAGCTGAAAATAAGACCAGATGAGTTCTTAAGTGAATTTGGAATTACAGAACAGTAATGATCCCAGAGATCTGAGGTGCTTGATGCAGTAGAGAGTGGTCACAAGGTAATTTTTCAGTATTGAAAGGATACTCCTACCCAAAGAAGGAGTAAGTGATTGTACATCATCAGCAGCATCAGTATGCACTAAGGGGGAAGAGTTGGCATAATTGTTAAAGTTATTACTACACAAACACAACTTGTAGGGTTTGATTCTCATAAAAGGAGAATTAGTGATGCCTAAAAATGACCCACAAGGGCAATTAGCCTAGTACTTACCTATAAACCTATATGGAAGTGACAGCCAGCAGGACATATAAAGAAATGCTGTTTCCAAGACAACCCCCCTATGATTTTGTTATAAGATATGTGAACCTCCCATAAGAGTTTTAAATAAGCACTTAGATGTATATGGCCTGTGAGCAAGTAAAAAAAAAACAGATTAAATGTGATTAGGATGTCCAAAGCCAATCAAATAGCCATCAACTGATGGAAGGAAAACCACTGTGAACACCTTGGCTCCACCTGGTGGTATAACAGGAATGAAAGGATATAGGTACACCTCATGAGCCATTTGGAGGCTTGAAATGATAATTTAAGGGGGAAACTTGAAGTATCACTAAAGTAAAAGGTGTTTCATTAATTTAAGTGAGGTGAAGTATAATTATATTAAATATGATGCCTGGAGAGCCATTCCATTATTTACAGAGTTTAGTGAAAATGCAACTTTTTTAAAATTTTTTCCTTTCTTTGTTTAACTTCAGAAATTATTACATGTAAATGTGTTATTATTTCTGTTTGTATGCCGAACAGTAGACTGAAGTGGTGTTTATTACAGTATTAGTACTACTTTCCCACCTGTCAGTTTATGGCTGTAGTTATGAGAACGTGCTCTCATAGAGGGGTGAGAGCTTACAGTATGTTAATGTTTGCTGATATGAAGATTGTGAAGCTTTGACATTTTTTAGTGTTTTTCCCTATTTCTGTTCAGAGGTACTTCAACCAAATACATTGCTGTATCTTATAATTCTGTACAATAAGGGAGGTGTAGGAGAAAAACCTAGGTAGAGGGGCAAATGAGATAAACAAGGTGTCCTATGTGATTTCTGTTATGCCCTGAGTCATAAAGATATCTTCAACAGGCAGAGAGTAGTGGGATTAAATTGTAAAATGTTTACAGTTACTTTTAGTACTGACCATGTTGGAGAACATTTTAGCTCAAGGTTAGGCTGCATGAACTGGGTGGTACCTGCTAAAGTGAGAAGCATGCTATATTTCCTGTATAGGGTAAACTACTTCTGCATGTGTGCTATTAGTTTATTAACATTAAACTCTTGCTTCCTGTCTCTACGATTGTGATGAGAACCTGTGATTCTAAAAAGACCAATTGGAACTCTTGTTAGCTGGAAATACTGGATGATTAGATGACTGAAGGTACCAGGCCCATGGTGAGTGTGAGGCAAAAAAGTGAAGTGGAGAGTAAGATTTTGAGATGGAAGTTGAAGCAATGGAAAGTTTACAATAGGTTTTAAAGGTTACAGATGGAGAAAGGGTGAAGGTTTTTCAGTTTGGGTGGCTCTGTGAAATGTTTAGTGAATATGTCTGTTAGGCACGTGGCATATACCTTTAAAGGTTAATGAGCAACCTAATACTGATTAGCATGTCATGTGGTACACGGAAGTGCCTGAGAAGTCAGTTTCAGTGCAGCCTTTGTGGAGTTTAGACCTCATATTTTTTCTTTCTGTATTATTTAGTAAACAAAAACAGTTAAGAGTACTGAAAAATCTGCCAGAATTGAAAAATATATGTTAGTTGTCAACACTCTCTGCATTTGGAACTACAGGCATGTAACTCACCATGGAATGTGTCTGTGTTGTGTCTCCTGGAATATTTGTGCTTTAAGAAAGAGGCATGGGCAGAAATAGTATTGTCTGGATCCAGGAATTTTATTTATTCTTTACTGTAAGTGGATTAATTGAAAATTCTGTAGAAATTCAGTACACTGGATTCCTGCACATTACTTGGGAAGAAAATGTAAAAGTATTTTTAACTCTTTTTTTTCTTTTACTGATAAACTGAAAAATAAGATAGGTAGCCTTAGAGAGAAAAAAATATCAGTAATTACTGTCAACTCCAAAGGAATTCATCATTTATTAGATCTGTGATCTTTATAAGAAAATAATGTTCTGTACAAAAATATAGATATATGTGTTACTGAACTTCAGAATAGAATCAATGACTGAATTTGGTGAGATTCATGACTTTTAATAAGAAAGAATAATCTGCAATATAATATACGATGAAACACAGGGCAGCATGTTAAAATAAACCCACCTGACCTTATGAAAAGCTGTGGATATGCACATAGCAAATGAAATTATTTGCAAACAGTCAAAAGCATTAACTGATGAAAAGACTGTTTAATATAAAATCTAAGTCAAATAATAAGACAAAGTGATAAAGACAGGACATATTGTAAAAAGGAATGCATATAGAAGAGAGAGTCATGAAGAAGTGTATTGTATGCATAAAGTATCAAAGAGTGAGGCTGACTGAAGAAAACATGGTCTCACTGAACTTCAGGTTTGTATTGGTGTGAATGGAAAGCTTGACCCCCCCACTTAATCTGCCACAACCAATGCTAAAAGGCAGTTTGCAGAGGTGTATAAAACCAAAATCAAGTATTTTTTTTACATGTAAGTGCCTCAGCATAAGTAGTTTTATGTGTAGGGTCTTTACTCTGTGCAGTAGGCATAGTACAAGTGTCACTGATGACCTCTATAGGATTAATTTTTATTGTATGAGAAAGTTTTGCCTCCAGTGTTAAAGTGTACTTACACCTCTCATATATACTGTTTTATTAAGAATAAGTGGGTTGTCAGTGAACATGAAGCAAGTGTGACAATGCCTCGGAATACCCATCTCAATCAGAGTGGTCACTGAGAGATTCAGGAAGTGCATATATATGGCCACTGATATACTAAGGAAGAGTATGAGCAAACTAGATACTCTAGTACTTAAAAGAATTGTCTAGACAGTCATGCTACAAGAGTGCAGACCACATCTCAGAACAAAGACACTTAGAATAACAGGAACAATAAGCCTTCAAAAGCAATTCCCAGCTCAGAAGAGTGGTGGCTACCTTCTCCTCCCACAAGAATGCAGACCACAAATCATCTTACTGCAAAATAAACGGTTTGGAGTCCAAGTGCTTAAACCAGAACTAAGACACTTTTAGAATAACAGACACAATAATCCTTCAACCAGCAGTTCCCAACTTAGAAGGGTGTAAGTTACCACTCCTGCCACAAGAGTGTAGACTGCAACCCTTCCTTATGTAAGATAACTAGTTTGAAGCTCAACTGCTTAAATCAAAACTAAGATGCTTAGAATGACAGTTACAATTTAATCAGGCTACTTGCAAGCAGTAATAAATGCAGATTAAATGCAACTGAACACTATAAGAACGTGCAGCAAAAAAACTAAATAAAGTAGGAAGAAACAATACAAGCATCTGAATAAACTGCATTTTTTAAGTATGTGGGAAGGGAGGAAACAGAAGATGATTAAGCTTAAGAGACTAAGGCGGTGGTCCTTCCTAGTTGATCTCTCAATACTCAGTAGAATGAACTGATGAGCTGGGACTGGGAGGAGTGTCCAAAATCAGATTTATAGTAAGGGTGGGCAACCTGATAGCCACCAAGTTTAAGACTACAACAGCAGTAGAGTGAGGGGTGGGTGGGTGGGAAAAATCCAATGCAGACAGAGATCTGCAATAGCCAGACTGAGAACAGCAAGTCAAACAAGCACTATGCTAAAGATGCCACTAATATTTCTAGTTAAACAAATAATGCTATTTCTCAGCTCTTCCCACTAATTAGCTGGATGTTATTAACTGTAAACAAAGAAATTATTTTCTGACTTTTCTAACAGATTCTAGCTGCGACCTCTTAAAATGCCAACATAACAAAAAACTTAAAATAAAAAATAACCAAACATTAAATGAAAAAAAAAAACTTCAATTCAAAATCAAATACAAACAGAGATTATCAATAATCAAGCAGAGAACAGCATGTCCAACAAGCAGTCCATGTCAGAACCAAAATCAAGCTACAACCTACAATATAATTAAAAAATTAAATCTACATATTAAGATGCAAAAGTAAATACAGCCCCCCTCAGAAAAGTAAATGAAAAGCAAGTATTCAGATCATGTAAGGAGAACAGCAGCTGTATAACTGGGGTAGTTCATTACAGCATTAGCCAAAGCAATGTACTTGGATGTCCACATGTGTGGAAGGTGGTCAGTTACATATCACAGACTTAACGCATTTGTGGACTACAAATGTCCAACTCCTGACCTTGCTAAGAAAGTGACACAGTATCTTTCTACAATACCTTGCCAGATGGGCTTAGAAAACATTCCATAATGTCATTCTTTGCAAATTACTCTTCACAATTTTTTTTAAAGTAACACATAACTGATATATATGTGTACATCACCAGCAAGGAATAAACAATGCATACACTAGGGTATGGCTGTATTGTGAAATGCAATCCATTAGTAAAGTTGAAATACAGCCTTGTATAAAAAATGCATTTTACCTTTGCATCAAGTTAGTTGTCATACTAGAAACTTGTTTTACAAGTAATTAGCAGCATGCAGCTCTCTGGATAAACAATCTCCCATACCATGATGCACATTTCCTTGCCTACATGATTACCTTGACATAGTATAGATTCAGCTCTATGAACACTGTAAATATGCAAATGAGGTACAGACTCATTTGTATTCATGAATTCCAAAATCTGCACTAACTGCAAGGAATGCAAACATGGTATAAGAACTTACATGACTGCATTCACATTCCCTAGTTTTGCAAGAATGAACACTGAGAAGTGTTACCTATTAAGTGCTTGCAAGTGTGAATGATTGCGCTGACTGCAGTATCAATCAGGGTGTATCAGGGAGAAGGGACAGGCAAGAAATTTTGTGACTACCATTGACTGATTTAGGACACTCCTAACACTGACAGGAATTGTTTATGTCAACACTTAATGTCTCTCAATCCAATTGCATCTGCAATTCTAAGGAAACAGATTACTCATTGAAACATATGTCTACTGCAAAGCAAAGCACATAATGATCTTGTTATTGAAGCATAACTCTGGGAATGATGTTCACAAAATAAAGAGAAGCAAAGATGTGCATTATTCAATTTTTTATGTTGTGTGAGGAAAGAGCAGCTTTTCTATTGTTAGTATAAAGGTATTTACACATCTAATTGCAATTTCCACAGGACAAAGGTCGGGATTTTTTTCTTTTGCACCTGAAATGTCAAGTGATACTATGTCAAATATCGAGTATAGATAACATCGTTTTTATTTTAACAGCATGTGTGTGGCATATATTGATAAGAATCTGAACTGCGTCTTGTGAATGGTCTGGTGTCCTGGGGTTCCAATCCAGATATGGCTGTGTTTGTGTGAATGTAGTGGTGTTTAAGTTGAGGAAGTATCAGAACTATACATTTTAACTACTTATTTCATAATGTTTCTTCTATTTCAGTAGCCTTTTTACTTTTCTTATCATTGTTTGCATGCTGTTTGAGATTGGGATCTCTGGACTGGCAGTGGTCCTGCTATAGTTCACTGTCAAAGGAAACAATTGAAAGTTTTAATTTAGGCTGCCTTCTGTAGTACAAACAAGCCTGACACTGGTGCACTGCTGTCAGCACTCTGGATAGTACTCAATGAAGCAAATGCACCTGTCAGGTAACTTTCTGTGTAGCACTAGGTGTAATGGAAGTAATCTTAGAGATAAAAGCAGCTGATGTCATGTTCAAATCCAGTGACTGATAATTTTAAAGAGGGGAGCTGAATACATTTTTACAGACATTTTGTGATATCATTGTATTGCTGTTTGCAAATCAACTATTCCCAGTATTGCTAACAACATGCTAGCTGTTGTATTTCCCCTTTAACATTATTTGGCAGTACCTACAGTCCTGACAATGTGTGCCAGAATTTAAAGTTCAGATGTGTCAAGCAGATGTGAGAAGGAGAAATGTGTCACTGTAACGGACTTCTTCCTCTGGTCATTCCTAAGTATACCTTATGCTTGAATCAAGTTTTCCTTTCAACTCTTTTCTCTGACAATTTTTTTCTTTTCTTTTTTTTCTCTAATACCTTTGGAATTTGCTCCCCATTTAGTAGCATGCAAACTAGGTTCACTACCTGAGGGAAAAAAGTGAAACATTTAATTTGGGTGTCTTCGGTAGCATAAATATAGCTGGTGCCAGTGCATGAATGACAACACCTTGGATAGTACTTAGTGAACAGACTCCACCTCTCAAGTAACTATGCCTAACGCACAAGGTATAACTGAAGTTAATTGTGAGAAATAAGGCAGGTGATGCAGGCTTCAAATCAAGATAATTGATAATTTTACAGAGGGGTTTAAACACATGTTTATACACATTTTTAGATCACTGTGTTGTTGTGTAAAACTCAAATATAATCAGTATTACTAAAAGAATGTGATCTGTTGTCTGCCCACTTTCACAATATTTGTCATTAATTACAAGTCTGATAACGTGTGCCACAAATTACATTTCTGAAGTTGCAAGGAGATGTGAGAAGAATGAATGCATCTCTTGAATGCACTTCTTGCTCTAGTCATTAAGTATACCCATTGATTGAATTAAGTTTACTGTCAGCTTTTTTTCTCACATTTTTTCTAATGCCTTTTGGATTTAAACTCAGCTCAGCATAGCACACACTTCACTGCCCTAAAGAAAACAGTGAAAATGTAACTTAGGCTCTCTTATGTAGCACAAACAAGCCTAATAGCATGGTGTGGCTGTCAGCACTCTGGATAGTGCTCAGTGAATAAATTCAACCTATCAGGTAACTTTCCCTGTGGCCATATCACTCAGTTGTCCAGATTTTTGCAGAATGTCAGGATTTTTGTCTTATATTTTAGGTATGTTTTTAAAAAAATTGTAGTTTTCTGGAAAGTTGCTGAGGATTGAAATAAATAATGACATACGTTTAAGTTTAAGACTTCATATCCTTCAGAAAAATACACACTGACAAAAAACCTGTTATTTTAACAGCTTTCTAAGTTTATAAGAGCAATATTTAAAATCTATCTCTATTTTTGGGACTTTGTCCCCCCATTATTTTTTGGCTTTGTCCAGATTTCTTGAGCTCAGAGGATAAGAAATATGCCTATGGCACAATGTGTAAGTGGTGTGATCATAAGGAAAGAAGACAACTGATACAGGGTTCTAATCCAGTTAACAGATACTTTTACAGAGGGGGTCAAATGCCATTTGTCAAAATATTTTGCTTAGGAATGTCACAGTAAATGCACATCATTATCATAACTCTGCTTATTGCAAAAATGTTTCATTAATACTTGCTATAGAAGCCCAATATAATGTGTGTAAATTATGTATACATGACACTGATGATATTTAATGTAGAGTGCACATACATAGGTATGATGAGTTCAGATGTACTTACAGACACAAGCAATGCCTTTCACATAAAACTGCAGTCCCATGACTAAGTAAAGTCTCAAACATATGAGATTCTCTTCGATATTTCTACATTTCTAGTTTTAACTTAACATCTTAACAAGTAAGTTATCCTGTTGCAGTGACAGTTAATTAGCAAAGTTTGACATTTTTATCCTTTATATTTCTCCTGGCTTCAATTCCTAGGTGGTACTATTCAATCTTACCAGCATGTAACTCCCAACATGCCAATATGTCACAAGCCATACCATTTTTCCTCCAACCAACCATGATTATAACTGACATAAGGCATATCCAGGTTTAACACTGAAACATGTCTCACTAGTTTGAGCATCATACATGGCCAAATGCCACTGCCATTTTTAACACATTCTCTGCTTCTTGATATATTTATTACCAATGTGCCTTGAAAGCCATTGCTGTGCTTCCTATTGTACAAATGCTGTTGGTAAGGTTATGCATCTTTGTGCACAAGCTGTTACATGTAAGATCTGAATTGTGTGTCAAATCTGACCCATATTTCTGGCTTGACCGCTTCAGACGTGGCTGGGGACAGTAGAGATGGCGTTCCATTTACATCACAAAGGTGGGGTGTTGAGTAGCTCAGGATTTTTGTGGCACTCCTCATGAAACACTACAGCTGGAGGCTACAGACTATGTGTGAGTTCAATACTCAGAAACAGATACTCACTTTTTTACAGGCTACTGTTTAATTTTTAAGCTATTTTAACTTCAATACAGCATGGCATTAACAATTCAATTTTTGCAAATGCAGTTATTACCTTGGAAAACAGATTTCTGGAATGGCACAGTGAAATACATGAGTCTATTAGCCATATCGTACTATTATGACAGATTGATTTTATGACACATTAATTCTTTCATGTCGTATATGGATGTGGCCGTGGTATACTATGTATTTGTTACACTGCTTTATGTATTGATATAATTAAGTAATGTGGCATGACATTGATCTAGTTTTGTCTTTTCTGTCTCCCTCCACTCCACAACTCTCTACTTTTGTTTTTAATTTTTTTAATACATTCTGATGAAAACAAAATGACCACCAGCAGATGGAGATAGACCGACATGTGGCATCACCACAGACAGCACAGCCACCCAACACAGTTGGGTCCCAACCTGTCAGCATTGTGTCACAACTCCTGCTATATCTACTCCATTTGCTTCAGGTGGCTCTACCTCAGCTGCCCCTGCAGTGGTACCTTCTGGGAGCAGTAGTAGTGGAGGTGGCAATTTTGTCACCGACATGAGTTGACAGGGCTGGTGGAAGGCATTATGGAGAGTGGCCTCAGTGCCTGAATCAGCAGGGTTAAAAAGGTCCTGTGTCTTATTGCCAAAAACTTGACCCAAACAGGTGACACAGGAGACTGTGATGACGTTCTGAGGGTGAAGACTAGATTCTCACTGTTATCAAGTTGGATATGGATGTGTCTCTGAGCTCCAAAAATACCAATGATGCTTAAACACAAGCAGTCCAACTGTGCAGAAAATTTCTTTAATTCTGGTACCTCGGTCTTCGCCTTCTCATGGGATACATTATAATTCAAACAACACCCCTTTTATAAGACATCTTCAAAACATTTGCATAAGTAATTGACTCAATAAACAATTAAACATTTTTAGTCAATTTTTAACCAAACCTTACTTTAACCAGCAATTTGTGTCTCTGAGCTCCCCTAGTTATTCTCAGTCATTTTTGTGTCCATCACCATCCCTGTCTGTTTTGTATCTCCTGTATGCCTGTGCCTGCTACCTAACCTACCCTATGTACCTGACCCTGCCATTCCTAAGCACCAACATTCCTCCCTCTCCAAAAAAAAAAAAGGGTCCTGCCCCCCCACAAAAATACACCTCACACATAACTCTCCTCTTTTTCCACATGTCATCTTAACACACTTGATTTGGTCCAACTGGCTCTTTACCCATCCCTGATATAGTGGCTCACCGACATCATGAAATTCTTTGTACAATTCTACATTGCTGTTGTAAAATAATGGATAAATATGGTACTCTCCCACCTCCCTCCTGCAGATTCCTGCATTCTTTCTCCTGTTCCCTACCCTTTGTTTACTACCCACATTTTCATCACTGTCCTATCAACCCTTTTTTTGCATGTTTAATATGGTCAAAAAGAATGAAACACAACACACATGGCCAGAAATGGCCTATCGAAAAGTCTTCTCTTTTTGTCCTCAACATTTGAATGGAGGTTGGCATTGCACACCCCTGCTGAGAGACAGTGAACACATGTAACTTTCATTGGCAAAAGCTGAAGATTTTAATTTCAGCTGCACTAGTCCAGTTACTTTCACACAAATGTGGTTAAATCTGCTATGTGTAACAGTTACTGAAAGAGCTCTTAGGCTGCTAGATGAAAAGAGGTGGAAATTCCCATGCATTATGTTGAAGTAATTACCCTGTCTAGATATACTGATGATTTTGCATAGTGTCATAGGTTCATTTACAGCTGTAGGTTACATTCTGATTTCATGACATTTTATATTCCTATCATATGGTTAACTGCAAACATTTGTATTTACCTCCCTATCTGATGTTTCATTAACATAACACTGAAGTAATGCAACAAGAAAGCATTTGAAAAACATTCCAGCTCATCAGAGTGACTTAGTAAGGCACAGTTATCCTGCTTATGTTTTAATGTTGGTTGTACTCTTCTACCAATTCTTGCTCCCTATAGCAAGCACTTTATTGTAGACAGCATGACAAATTAATAATGAGGAAATAAGTAAGAGTAACACACCATATGGATGGTCCTACATGTCACACAAAAATACTGTTGCTATTCCTCTCTCTATCTGTCTCTGTCTCTCTGTCTGTCTCTGTCTCTCTATCCGTCTCTGTCTCTCTCTCTCTGCTCACCCCTTCTGCTTCAGTAAATTGTCACTGTCCTTCAGTTGTGGGATTTAATGTATATGAATTACGAGTTTCTTTGTGGGCTGATGAAATAATGCTCAGATCTATAGAAAGAATTTTGTATAATTTCAAGGGTTCTGATCCAGGTAACTAATCCAGGTATTAGTTAAGTGTTACTGACTGTTTTTAGTACATGGTATTATTGTGTATTATACCATGACCCCCCAAAAACGTGCACGCTGATTGGCCAGCGAGCACATTGTAAATCGAGTTATACTAATGGAAAAAGGTCAGGTCGCCCGGACTTTTTTCCATTAGTATAACTCTACTTTTAAAACACTGTCTCGCTATGTTAAATGGGTTTAACATAGCGAGACAGCTTTAAAATAAGCAACGGAGATCTCCGTTGCTTATTTTAAAGCTGTCTCGCTATGCTAAACCCATTTAACATAGCGAGACAGGTTTTAAAAAAAAAGCAATGGAGAAAGCAAGATCTCCGTTGCTTTTTTTACTGTTTCGCTATGTTAAATGGGTTTAACATAGTGAGACAGTTTTAAAATAAGCAACGGACATCTCCGTTGCTTATTTTAAAGCTGTCTCGCTATGTTAAACCCATTTAACATAGCGAAACAGTAAAAAAAAAAGCAACAGAGATCTTGCTTTCTCCGTTGCTTTTGCCCACAGCTCTGATGTACTGCGCAGGCGCGCAGTACATCAGAACTGCCGCAGATGCCAGACATCTGCGGAAGGGCAGTAAACAGGCATTATACTATGCCATTATTTAAGAAAAGTAATAGTTTCTTTTCTTAAATAATGTCATGGTATAATAGCAATAACCCACTTCTGGGTGTGGGTAATGCTGTATTTACCCACGGTTGGCTTTGTTTGGTCCCTCGGGCTTCGCCCTCGGGACCAAACCATGCCAACCGCGGGTAAATCCAGCATTACCCACACCCAGGCGTGGGTTATTGCTATAGCAGTTGCCTACCTATTATTATGAGCCACCATTATTCGGCTTCTCTCATGAGCTGCTTGGCTCCTTCTTTCCTCTCCCCCTCTCTGCCTTTTCTCTTCTCTATCATTCGTCTTCCTCATCTGCATTTCCATAATGTCTGGTGCCGCGCACCAACTCAGGCTAAATGGAAGTACACAAGCTATGGCAAAATCTTGTTAGTTTTTGCTTTTGTCTGCTTTACTCTGGTGTCCTTCCTGCTGCTGTGCTCAGCCATGTATAGTCAGATTAATCTACTTTTGAACAGGCTGAAAAGCCGAATGTAGAGCATGCACTTGTCATGAGAGTAATGACGACAAATACTTACATCCTCCTTTTTGCAATTTGTTCTCATGGGAGAAGTTTGGGAAGTAGGATTTACTATGTAGTATGTTTAAATAATACTTTCTTGGAATACTCTCAAGGTTTGAATCCAGATATATGCGGCAGTGTTTTTGAATATTTTGTATGACTCCTGGGGGTAGTAACTGTTGGCCACACCTTTTCTTAAAACACCATTATCCTGCTGCTATATTAATGGCTTGTTCCCTATTGTGAATCCTGTACAGATCATGCATGAATAATTATGGTGAGAAAGCAAACAGTAACACAACAGACATATGTGCAGAAATGTCCTGTCATCAACTTTCCACCGCTTCCCACCCCTTCTGTGTAATCCAAGAAACCTCCTTGATTGAAAATGTTTTCCATTAGCCATGTTTCCACCAGCAATAATGTGGTTTATCCTTCCTGTGTTTCATAACACACCTATAACATACATATAAGGACTGAAGAATTGCAACTTTCATGACAACTGTGTAAATCATGACACCTGAAACATGACCATAACACATATCTGTTCTGTATTCCATCAGATTTAGACATGTTTTACTACTTATTTCTGTGAAAGTCAGCACAGAGCACCATAAACTACTGGTAATTCCCATTCTAAGTTCAACTCCTCAAGATATGAGTGAGTACGCATGTACTAATATTTTGCCATCAACAAAGCAATTGAGCTTGGCAGCATCCCCTTTAGGTAGAGAGTAAAAAAAAGACTTCCAATCAACAATTCTTTGTTTAGGTTGCACAACTCCTGTATGTCTGTATTGAATTATGACAAAAATGTATCTGTTCTTCTGAGTGATGTTGAATCAATTTAGTCAGTCCGTTAATGTATGTCTGCACTCCAGTTGTTACACTTGCAACTGTGTTACAGTGTTGGGTAACCTATTCACACGCAATCCATCACTGTTATTCTAAAGTGCACTGTCATATTTAGTAAGTGTCTGTATTGTCAATGTACATTGTGCAAGCATGAGAAAAGATAAGTGACACTGACACTGTAAATGTTTACTATTTCTATGCAGTCTTTCTAGAATGAACTGGCAGGAATGCTTGACTGATAATCTACCTTTTTTCAACTGTGATTCTCATTCACATACCTACTGTGAAACAGGTACATATCTCTCATAGTAATGCAATATACATGAAGGACGTATATAAAACTTAGCAGAAGAGTATATCTTTACATGGAACAAACACAGTAGTTTTACTTGGGCCTGTCCACATGCATGCATTTGTCCCAAAACCTGTGATAGGGGTACCAGCTGTTCCAAACAGTGAACTTTTATTAATTACAAATGTGCTTTTTCACATAACTAAATTTAGAGTTTGCCTGTGGCATTTGAGACTTATACTATGCTCTGTTGATTGTGTAATTAGATAGGTAGGAGATTCCATTCTTACTATGGGAAACTTGTGTGTTTGGGGAGGGGTAAATAATGCTTCAGTGTCAAATGTGCTGTGTCCACTTCTACTAGAAGAATACATTTAACTTTGGACATGGCTCCTTCTGCACATTATTCCACTTTTAGCATAAACATCCTCCATTTAATGCAGTGAAGAGGTCATCCTATTAAAAGTGCACTCTCTCCACATATGAGTCAAATTTATCCTGTGGCATTATGTACAGTTGTGTCAGTGCTGACACCCTTTATGTAAAGTTCCACTTAGGAGATGGATTTTCCCTGGCAGAGAATTACCTTATAGATTTGTATTACTCTCAGGCAATAAACGGTTTTGGAAACATAACAGCTACATCATGCCATCAAAAATGAACCACTTAAGTAGTTATAAGAAATACCCTGTGGAACTGGCTATTGATGCTGCACTCTCTAGCTTGTGTATGTATAGAGAAAGAGGACTGAATCCAGCAATGACTGACTGCTGTCTGTGGGTGATCGTCTGTCATGCTGGGTAAAGAAGGCTTCTAATGCATGTAGTTGTGAAGTGTTACTGTGTACTTTAACCACATTCATACATTTTTACAAGAACATCAATGTATGAAAGAATGGTGATGTCATTCATTCAAATGTGCATGGTCACAATTGTAAAAGTCCATCTTGTGTGGCACATGTGATTCAAGCAGTGTTCTATACCTTATGATCTCTAAGTTAGTGAGTTTAAATCCAGCCATTACTTCTTAGACTCACTTGTGTCACTATATCTGTGAATGTGCAGGTAGGTAACAATGTTGTTAGCCAGCTTTCTGCTGTTTACATATATGGATGGGGATTCCTTTTATAATGGTTTCTAATATATTTCATACAGAAGGCTTTCTTTGATAAGTATTATGCCATGGAATGACATTTGGCTTTCCCATGAGAACTACTAAGTTTTTTCAAGTAGTGTGAGGGCATGAGACTATGTTCTAAATGCTGGTGCCTTAGTAAGGCATGTGTTCAAATCTGTGATCATTTACACTTTGTGCCTTATCACCATTTCCCTGTCACAGTGACAACTGTATTAAGCATCATATCTGCCTGAGAATACATTGAAGCAGAAAATGATGTATGAGAAATGCACATATAGCAACCACATTTTAAAGAAATGGCAGGCACACATCTCCCTTGCAGCAATAAAATTATGTAATGGCTTCAAAGACTAAAATATCTCACCCCTGTAACAGTAGTGGCACCATGGTACATTCAGTCTTCCCAATATCATGTACTTTCTGTCGTCAGATAGTCAAGGATTCAAACCCACACTGGCTGACTGTAAGCATTGCCTGTCAAATGCTGTTGTGCATGAATGGCATCTACACATATAATGTGAACAGTTAGAGTGGGGGAATCTCTCCCAGCCCTTATACCTCATAGAAATTGCACTAAAATCCTATGGCATAATGACTTCACATAGGTGGAGTCTCAGCTTTGTTATGACTTCCACTGTGGCCAACGTGATTCAGGCAAATGTGTAGTTAGTGGGCTTACATAGCTTGCTGTTGGATTTTAGCTAAGAGTGACATTCTGTAAATGTATTGACATGACACAAACAACAATTATTTGCATGGCACAGTGTTGCAGTTTTTCGCATTGTTACTTAACAAAAAGAGGTTTTCTAGTTTGATTCTTGGCTGGGGTGCCTTCTGTACAGAGTCTGCATGTCCTCCTTGTATTTGTGTGGGTTTCCTCCCACATTCCCAAGACACAGTGCAAGTGGACTGGGCATTCTAAATTGACCCTATGTGTGCATCTGTGTTCCTCCTGAAGAAGTTTGGGTTCTAGGTTGGCAACTGACACTGTAAAATCTCTACTTCCACTTGTTTTGCGGACCAGCCAAAAGAGGAAAAATGCTTGAAGTTATTATTTTCATTTTTTATTAGTAATGTAAATAATATACGTGTTTATGTTGTTTCCATGATGTTGTGGCAGTGTTCACTGCAATGTCTTGTGAGCATGCCCAGTATAATCCTTCATGAGATGCACTCCATTTACAGAGACTTTGAACTACTGCAGTGTCACCAGGCCTTTGTTGTCCTTTGTAACTTGTGTATTCTGATTGCTATTATATTACTGTTTACAATGTATATATATATATATATATATATATATATATATATATATATATATATATATATAATTATATAAAAAATGCAATCATGTCTAAGACATGTGGTAGTGTAATATACCCTCCCCTCTATGGCTGTCTAATGACTAATGTTAAAACATGTCCTGTATGGCTATTTATGACATAGCTACTGTGCAACTCATTGTCTTGTTTATATAGGATGGAGCAGAGGATACGGCACCTCAGTCAGTTATCAGGTAGCTCTGCCTCGGCTGCTCCTGCACTGGTACCTTCTGGGAGCAGGAGTGGCCCTAGGTCAACTGGTGCCCTAGGCAAAACAGCTCCACGGTGCCCCCCAACACATTACCTAGTGCCCCCATCCTGGTCTACCTACACCAAATAAATACTGGAAAAGTGCCCCTGCTACACCGGTGCCCTAGGCGGCCGCCTAGTTGGCCTATGCCTAAGGCCGGCCATGTCTGGGAGCAGTAGTAGTGGAGGTGGCAATTTTTTTCACTGACATGAGCTGACAAGGCTGGCAGAGGGCATTATGGAGAGGGGCCTTAGTGCTTGAATTAGCAGGGTTGAAAAGGTCCTGTGTCGTATTGCAAAAATGATGCCGCATCCAGAATTGGCCCAAGCAGCTGACACATGAGACAGTGATGACAGTTCTGAGGGTAAGGACTGGATTCTCTCTGTTCTCACGTTGGACATGGATGTGCCTTTGAGCTCCCCTAGTTATCCTGAATCATGATGTCTTCTACCTTTTGTGTCCATCACCCATCCCTGTCTGTTTTGTATGCCCTGTATGTTTGCACCTGCTACCTAACCTACCCTGTATTCCTGAATCTCTCACTCCTAAGAAACTTTCCCAACACCCCCCCCCCAAAAAAAAAACCCTGTGGCCCTGCAAAAATTACACCCCATACATAACTCTCAGCTTTGCCCATATGTTATCTTAACACACTTGATTTGTTCCAACTGGCTATACTGCATTATTCTGTTGTTGTCAGCCATCCCTGGTTTGGTGACTTACCTAGGTCATGAAATTCTTTGTACAATTCTACATTTATATTATAAAAAAGTGGATAACTATGGTGGTCTCACATGTCCAGCCTGCATATTCCTGTATTATTTCTCCTGTGTTCTAATCTCTGTTTGCTACCCACATTTTCTTCACAGTCCTATCAACCCCTTTTTCACATATTTGAAATGGTCAAAAAGAATGAAACACAACACACATGGCCAGAAATAGCCTATTGAAAAGCCTTCTCTTTTTGTCCTCATCATTTGAATGGAGGTTGGTATTGCACACTGCTGGTGAGAGACAGTGCATGCATTTAACTTTCCTTGGCAAAAGCTGAAGATTTTAATTTCACCGCACTAGTCCAGTTACTTTCACACAAATGTACTTAAATCTACTGCACTATGTGTATCAGTTACTGAAAGAGGTCTTAGACTGCTGGATGAAAGGAGATGGATATTCCTGTGTAGTATGCTGGGGTAATTACCCTGTCTGTATGTATGATGTTTTTGCATAGTGTCATGGGTTCAATTACAAATGTAGGCCAAATTCTGAATTTATGATATTTTATATTCCTATCATATGGCTAACTGCAAACATTTGTATTTATCTCCTATCTGATGTTTCATTAACATAACACTGAAGTAATGCAGCAAGAAAGCATTTGAAAAACATTCCAGCCCCATCAGGGAGACTTAGTAAGTCACAGTTATCCTGGTTATGTCTTAATGTTGGTTGTACTCTCCTACCAATTTTTGCTCCCTATAGCAAGTACTTTATTATACAGAGCATAACAAATTAATACAGAGGAAATAAGTAAAGAGTAACACACCATACGGATGGTCCTACATGTCACACAAAAATACTGTTGCTATTCCTCTCTCTATCTGTCTCTGTCTCTGTCTCTCTCTCTCTCTCTCTCTGCTCACCTCTTCTGCCTCAGTAAATTGTTACTGTCTTTCATTTGTGTGATTTAATGTTTGTGAAGTAGGTGGTCTGATGAAATAATGTCCAGGTCTATAGACAGAGTTTTGCATAATTTCAAGGGTTCTAATCCAGGATCAGCTAAGTGTTACTGACTGCTTTTAGTACATGGTGTTATGTGTAGCTGTTGCCTACCTGTTATTATGTGCCACCATTACACTGCTTCTCTCATAAACTGCTTTGCCCCTGCTTCCCTCTCCCTCTGTCTATGCATCTTCTCTCTTCTGTGTCATTCGTCTTCCTCCTCAGCATTTACATAATGTCTGGTGCCGAGCACCAACTCAGGCTATAATGGAAGTATACAGGCTATGGCAAAATCTTGTTAGTTTTTGCTTTTGTCTGTATTACTGTGGTGTCCTTCCCGCTTCTATGTTTAGCTATGTATAGTCAAGTTTATCTACTTTTGAACAAGCTGAAACGTTGAATGTAGGGCATACAGTTGTCATGAGTGCAATGAAGACAAATATGTGCCTCTGAGCTCACCTAGTTATCCTCAGTCATGATGTCCTCAGTCTTTTGTGTCCATCACTGTCCCTGTCTGTTTTGTATGTCCTTTATGTTTGCTCCTACTACCTAACCTCCCCTACATACCTGACCATCTCATTCCTAAACACCTTTCCCAACACTCCTGTTTCTCAAAAAAAAAAAAAAAAAAAAAAAGGGAAGTTGCCCCCCACCCCAAAATTATACCCAATGAATAACTTTCCACTTCTCCCATATGGTATCTTAACACACTTGATTTGGCCCAATTGGCTATACAGCATTATTCTGTTGCTGTTACCCAGCCCTGGTGTGGTGATTCACCAATGTCATGAAATTCGTTGTATAATTCTACATTGCTTTTGTAAAAAAGTGGATAACTATGGTGCTTTCCCAATTTCTTTCGGCAAAGTACAGATAATGAAGACAAATACATACATTCTCCTTTTCTGTAATCTGTTCTCATGCGAAAAGTTTGCGAAGTAGTATTTAAATAATACTAAGGTCTGTAGAGTTTTCTTGGAATACTCTCAAGGTTTGAATCCAGATGTGTACCATAGTGTTTTTGAATGCTTTGTATGACTCCTGGGGGAAGTAACCAATGGCCCCACCTTTTCTTGGCACACCCTTATCCTGCTGCTATATTCATAGGTTCATAGGTTCATATTAGGCTATCTGCCCTAGGGCATTTATAAGCCTAGCCAGAGTGTGTTTGGCTTTTGCCACCCATTTTAAATGAATTTTGCTATGCCCTTTTTCGAGGTTAGTATACTGTGCCTCTGTCTAGCAGTGACACAGAAGTGATACCCGGGGTAAACCTACGATCTCCCAAACACTCATCAAGATTCCTCTTGAAGAGAGTCAATGAGGGACTCTGCCTAACCTGGACTGGGATTTTATTCCAGAGTGAAGAGAGCCTCTGGGTTATGAATCTGTCCCTCCAGCATGTCCTATTTATTTCAGTGCTGAGGTTCAAGTCTCTCGAGCGCGTAGCTCGATGGGATTTGGATTTTCTGAGGTGCAGCATGTCCATTAATTCCGGGTTGGACATGACTTTATACGTCAGGCACAGATCCCCTCTGAGCAGGCAGTATGCCACTGAGTAGAGCTGGAGTTTCTTTAACCGGGCAGCATATGGCATCTGTTTGAGCCCTTTGATCCTCTTGGTGAGGTACTTTTGGGGTCTTTCCAGTTGCTACAGGTGTCTGGTAAGGTGCATCCCAAAAGGGGCATTGTACTCAATTATGGGCCTGATGAGGGATGAGTAAAGAGGCACGATGACCTCCTCTGATCTAGATGTGAATCCCTTCATGATTAGGTGGGCTATATAAAATGTTATTCTAACCACTTTGGCCACGTGGTTTTCAAATGAGAGATTGCTATCAACTTGGGTCACCAGGTCCCTAATTACTTCTTCCTTACTTAATGGATTACCACCTATGTGGTAATTTGTGGGCACTTTGTTTTTGCCAAAGGGGATGACTATACACTTTTTGTCGTTTAGCTTGAGGCCATGGCTCTGGCACCAGTTGTCTGTTTCTATGAAGCCCTTTTGTAGGATGCTTGTGTCGGCTGGAGAGTCGATTATGGCGCCTAGTTTGCAGTCATCTGCGAACTTGGTCAGCCACAGTCCTTCCGTGCTGGCCTGTACCTCCAAGAAATATATACCGAACAAGAGAGGTCCCAGGACTGAGCCTTGTGGGATGCCACTTGTAACTGGTTTGGAGTCTGACATGGCCTCAGCAATTCTAACCATGTGGATTCTGTCCTTGAGCCAGTTTGCAACCCATCTAGTGACATAGGGGTTTATATTTAAGCTGGTGAGCTTATCTATAATGCCCGAGTGGGGTATTGTATCGAAGGCTTTTGCGAGGTCCAGGAAGGCTGTGTGGACCACCTTCCCCTCGTCAATGGCCTTGGTGACTGTTTCAAAGAAATCGACCAGGTTTAAGAGGCAGGATCTGCCCTTAACAAAGCAGAACTGGGTAGGATCCAGTGTCAGTAGGTCCCCAATATCTTTATTTATGAGGTCCATGATGATCCTTTCCATAGCTTTGCAGACCAAGCTAGTCAGGCTTATGGGGCGATAGTTTCCAGGATCCGTTGAGGCACCACCTTTGTGGAGAGGGACCACTGTTGCTGTTTGCCACTCTTTGGGTACATATCCTGTAGTAAGGCTGACATTGAACAGTAGTTTTATGTTTGGGTTTAGCTCTTCTTGGAGTTCATGTAGGACGCAGCCCGGGACACCGTCTGGTCCCATTGATGCTGTGTTTTTTGCTCTGGAGAGGGCGGCTCTTACCTGAGCATCTGTGATGTCAGGGGGGCAGCACTCTGCTGGGATAGATATTTGCCCTTTTGGTGGGGAGGGGGGGGAGAAGTTTGTGCTGAACCTGTCAGCTAGGATGTTGACAATGTCTGAGGGTTCAGTGTATTTTTTGTTATTTTGGACTAATTCTGAGCATATCTGGGAATTCCCACCCAGGTTCCTAACATAACTAAAGAAAGCCTTGTGATTATCCTTAGTGTCCTGTGCACTTTTTCTCTCGAAGCTGGCCTTAGATGATTTTATGAGTGCCCGTAGTTTTTTGCTAATACTGATCAGAGATGCCTTCCCTTTTTGGGATTTTGCTCTATCATGTAGTAGCTTCCTCCTTCTATTGTATAGTTTGTTTATGGCTGGGGTCCACCAGACAGGATGCCTGCCTTTGGAGGATTGGGTCTTGGTTTTATTTGGGATTGCATGATCCATGCATTCCTGAAGGTGTTCATAGAATGCGTTTATAAAGGATTCTGCGGTCTGGGCAGATTTTCCACAGGCCCGGGGCTTTGAAGGATTCCACCTCGGTTTTGAGGAGTGTGAAATTTACTTTAGAGAAGTTTTTCACTGTGGATTTCTGGGCAGGGGGTGGGGTCGGGATGTGAATATCCAGTGAGATTAGTTTATGGTCTGATCTTACCAGTGAGGGATACACTTCTGGTCTGGAGCATAGAGCCCCATGTTGGTGATGATCAGGTCCAGTATGTTTTCCTCTCTTGTGGGAGTGGTAACAAGTTGTTCCATAGCATTTGAGTTTATAAATTCTAGGAACCTTTGGGCTAGGGTGTTGGAGCTAGAGTAATGCTCCCAGTTTATGTTTGGGTAGTTGAAGTCGCCCAATATAATGGTGTTTGGAGAGACCTTCATATTTTCCAGTGTTCTCAGGAAGGCCGAGTGGGGTTCCTGGGTTTGGGAGGGTGGTCTGTAGCAGGCTATAAACTGGAAGGCAGTTTTACCCAGTGTTAGTTGCACATGGATAGTCTCTGATGCTTCGTGCTGTGCCACCAACCTGGAGGTGTGGGTATCTTTGACGAATATTGATACTCCCCCTCATTTTGTGGTTCGGTCCAGGTTTTGGGGCCGAAAAGCATGGTATGAGGTATAACCTGGTAGTGCTGGGTTGCTCTCGGGAGCCTTGAACCAGGTTTCTGTTACTGCACAGATATCGATGTTCTCCATGCTAAGGAGAGTTTTGAGTGCGTGCATCTTGAGGTTTAGACTTCTGGCATTGAGTAGCATTACTCTTAGTTTCTTATCTCTTGTGATACCTATGGAGGTGGGTTAGTCTTTTGAGCCTTGCCTAAAAAAGGCACTATGGGGGTGGCAAGAGCCTTTGCCAATATCCGAAAGCCCAGGGGTGACAGGCGCAAGCCGTCTCTAGCGAAGCATCATGGCTTGTCGAACATGTCATCCCAGGCTGACAGGCATTGGATCCCCTTTGAATGACACCAATACTTAAGCCAATTGTTGAAATTGATCATCTTGTCTTCATATTGTGGCATCATTCTTGGTGAGGGTAAGATGCTACTCAAGGTCAGGGTCAAAACAGCCTGGGCTACATGCTCAGAGAGCTCCTCTATGTCTCTTTTCATGTAGTCCAGGGAGGTACATCTCAGGTCATTCATACCAGCATGTACAATGACTGAGTCATATTTGTACTTGCCTTGGAGTGACCTGAGTGCTTGTGTTATGTGGAGGATCCTAGCACCCGACAGGCATCTCACCATGACCTTCTCCTTGTTCAGCCTGGTGAGCGGGACGTCAGTGTGCCTGATGATAGAGTCACCTATTACAAGTTTATCAGGTGTGTTGTTTAGCCTTAAGGGCTGTGACTGTTCAGCACACTGGCTTTGTGAGCTATGTGTTGCACGTGTTTTGTTTTGGGGTGGCGGTTGCTTGGGTGTCTGCTTTGGAGGTCTCTGCTGCTTAGGCAGATTTTTATTTAGAGCCTCTGAGTATGTTTTTGTGTGTTTATGTGTTTGGTTTGCTGTCGTGGTAGGTCTATGTGAGACTGGAATTGTAGTGAGTGTGGTTTCCTTCTCCTCCTGACTGGTTGTGCCAGTACTGAGTTGAGAGAGCTTAGCCTCCAGATTGGCTATACGGTTGCATCTCTCACATGTGTTGGAATTTGTTTGGAGGAGGAGAGGGTTGTCTGTGTACATGAGGCAGTTGTAACATTGCCTCAAGATTCCCAGATTCACCAGCTGGACCAGAGATGAGATTGACAACTGACCTTTGGACATGCTAGAATAGTATTGGGAATTCCTTTATAGTTGAAAAAAGGGCCATTGGGGAACAAGGTACTCAAGGGGAGTTTGTGAGGGTGTAGTGCTTTTAATTTTTTAGTGCTGACGTATATAATTGCTTTAGTGAGCAAGTGCCAGGCTTTAGAGTAGGAATAGGGTGTTTATTATGAGAACTAGATCAGTTCTAAGGGAAAAAGTGAAGAGCAGACTTTGTGGAGCCGAGAATGGTTTAAACCCAATTAAGCGGAGCTGCCTGATGCTGCGCTATGCGCAAAATCATGCAAAGCCGGGCAAAAGCGAGTTTTATACAGGGGGACTTGAAAGAGCTAGAAATTGGCTGAAAACGGCCAATAGACTACCAGATTCTTGCGCTGGGAACACTCCTCCAGGGATAGATAGGCTGCTCTAAGCTTCCCACTGCCACTGGTGAACAAAGAAGCCTTCCTTTATCCAAGAAAGGAAATGGGCAACATAGGAACTTTCCAAAAGTCCAGAATACAGCAAGCCTGTATTTGGACTACTCTAGGTCAGGAAAGATAGGAAACAAGGATAATTTTTTTTTGTTTTTTTCTTTTTTGTAACAAAAGAGTACAATGCCCCATTCGGGATGTATCTCACCCGACACCTGCAGCAATTGGAGAGACCCCAAAAGTTCCTCACCAAAAGGATAAAGGGACTCCAAAATCTGTCATATGCTGCCAGACTGAAGAAACTCCAGCTCTATTCAGTCGCATACCGTCTGCTCAGAGGTGACCTGTGCCTGACATACAAGGCCATGTCCAACCCAGAATTAATGGACATGCTCCACCTCAAAAAATCCAAATCTACCAGATCCACTAGAGCAAGCGACTTAAACCTTAGCAGGGATATAAATAGGACATGCTGGAGGGATAGATTTGTCACCCAGAGACTTCCTATGCTGTGGAATAAAATCCCTGTCCATGTGAGGCAGAGCACCTCGCTGGCTCTGTTCAAGAGAAATCTTGACCGGTGGATGGGAGATCGTAGATTTACCCCGGAAATCATCTCTGTGTCACTGCTGGACAGAGGCACAACAAACTAATGGGCACAGTATTTTTTAAGATAAGGGGTGGCATAAGCCACAAAACTTTGGGCTAGGCTTATAAATGCCTTAGGGCAGATAGCCTAGTATAAACCTATGAACCTATGAACCTATGAACAAACAGCAGGAAAATGCAATAAATATGTAACACAGGCTAGCGCACTTGAGTGTGTAGCCTCAACAGGGAAATGCAACAAACAGGACAAACTTTAAAAGTGCCGGTGCAAAAACAACTTTAAACAGTTTAAAACAGTTCAAGAAGCAGAAATACTTGCAGTTTAGCTAGATCGGACAGTCGCCCAGGTAGTATCAGGAAAAAAAACACTTTTATCAGGTTAGCAGTCACTCTTTTAGCCTCTCTGCTGCTAGCACCACTCAGCAGGACCACGAGGAGCTTGGCTGTGTAGTAACAAATGCAAAAAATGTGCCAAAGTGGGTTTTATACAGGGGGACTTGAAAGAGCTAGAAAATGGCCCAAAACGGCCATAGACTACCAGATTCTTGTAAAGTGCTTGTTCCCTAATGTGACTCCTGTACAGATCTTAGATGAATAATTATGATGAGAAAGCAAACAGTAAAACAACATAAATATGTTTAGAAATGAAACTTGAACTAATCTCTTAGTATGCCTGTATGTGTATTCCTGTCTCCGATTGCCCATATCTTCCCACCCCGTCTGTGTAATCCAATAAACTTCCTTAATTCAACATGATTTCCATAAAGCATGTTTCCACCAGCAATAACATGCTTTGTCCCTCATGTGTTTCATAACACACATGTGGCATACATAAAAGGATTGAAGAACTGCAACTTTCATGACAAATGTGTAAATCATGACACCTGAAACATGACCATAACACATATCTGTTCTGTATTCCATCAGATTTAGACATGTTTTACTACTTATTTCTGTGAGAGTCAGCACAGAGCACAATAAACTTCTGCTAATTCCCGTTCTAAGTTCAACACCTCAAGATATGAGTGAGTACGCATGTACTAATACTTTACCAACAGGAAAGCAATTGAACTTGGCAGCATTACCATTCAGGCAGAGATTTAAAACAAAAAGCTTTCCAATAAACAATTCTTTGTTTAGATTGCACAACTCCTGTATGTCTGTATTGAATTATGACAAAAACATTATCTGTATTAAAGAGTGATATTGATTCAATTTAGTCTGTCAACATATTTCTACACCCCAGTTGTTACACTTGCAACTGCGTTACAATATTGGGTAACCTATTCACACACAGTCCATCACTGTTATTCTAAAGCGCACTGTCATATTTAGTAAGTGTCTGTATTGTCAATGTACATTGTGCAAGCATTAGAAAAGACAAGTGACACTGATACTATAAATGTTTACTATTTCTATGCAATTTTTCTAGAATGAACTGGCAGTAATGCTTGACTGATAATCTACTGGTTTACAATTGTGATTTTCATTGACATACCTACTGTGAAACAGGTACATGACCCTCATAGTAATGCAATGCACATGAAGGACAGTATATAAATCTTAGCAGAAGAGTATATCTTTAAATGGAACAAGCACAGTTCTGCTACTTGAGCCTGTCAACATGCATGCATTTGTCCCAAAACTTGTGATGCAGTGTACCAGCTTTTCCAAACAATGAACTTTTACTAATTACAAATGTGTTTTTTTACATCACTAAACTCAGTGTTCCCCTGTGGCATTTGAGACTAATACTATGCTCTGTTGTTTGAGTAATTAGATAAGTAGGAGGTTCAATTTTTACTGTGGGGAACTTGTGTGTATGTGTGTATCTGGTGGGGGGGTAAGTAATGCTTCAGTGTGAAATGTGCTGTGTCCACTTTGACTGATGAGAATACATTTAACTTTGGACACAGCTCTTTCTGTACATTATCCCACGTCTAACAGAAACATCCTCTCTGCAACGCAGTGAAGAGGTCATCATATTAAAAGTGCACTCTCTCCACATAACGAGTCAGATTTATCCTGTGGCATTATATACAATTGTGTCAGTGATGACACCCTTTATGTAAAGTTCCACTTAGGAGATGTATTTTCCTGGCAGAGGATTACTCTATGGATTTGTACTACCTTCAGGCAATAAACAGTTTTGGAAACATAATGGTTACGCCATGCTATCAAAAACAAACCACATATGTAGCTACATGAAGTACCCTGCGGCACTGGCTACTGATGCTGCACTCTCTAGCTTGTGTATGAATAGAGAAGGAGGTTTGAATCCAGAAATGACTGACAACCATCTGTGGGTGGTCATCTGTCATGTTGGGTAAAGAAGGCTTCTCATGCATGTAACTGTGTACTTTAAGCACATTCATAACTTTCATACAAGAACATCAACGTATGAAAGAATGTTGAGGTCATTCATTCAAATGTGCACTGTCACAATTGTAAAAGAACATCTTGTGTGGCACATGTGATTCAGGCAGTGTTCTGTACCTTATGATCTTAGGTAGTCAGTTCAAATCCAGCCATTGCTTCTTAGACTCACTTGTGTCACTATATCTGTGAATGTATAGGTAGGTAATAATGTTGTTATCCAGCTTAACGCTGTTTACATGTATAGACGGGGATTCCTTTTATAATGGTTTCTGATAATTCTTCATACAGAAATGCTTTCTTTAATAATTATTATGCCATGGGATGACATTTGGCTTTCCAATGAGAACTATTAAGTTTTTTTTTTCATGTGGTGTGATGACATGAGATTATGTTATGTATGCTGGTGCCTTAGCAATGCATGTGCTCAAATCCATGATTATCCATACTTTGTGCCTTACCACCATTTCCCTGTCACAGTGATGAATATATTAAGCATTGTGTGTGCCTGAATATACATTGAAGTAGAAAATGATGTGTGAGAAACACACATATAGAAAAAACATTTTAAAGAAATGACAGGCACACATCTCATTTACAGCAATAAAATGATGTCATGGTTTCAAAGACCAAAATATCTCACACCTGTAACACCAGTTGCACAATGACACAGCCATTCTTTCCAATATCATGTAGGTTCTGTGATCACAAAGTGAAGTATTCAAAACCTACAATGGATGACTGGAAGCATTGCATGTCCTAATGGTGTAATGCATGGATGATATCCACAAGTATTATAATGTGAGCAGTTATAGTGGGGGAATTTCTCCCAGCCTTATTATCTCATACAATTTGCATTACAATCATATGGTGTAATGGAGTCTCAGCTTTGTTGTGATTTGCACTGTGGCCCATGTGATTCAGACAAGTTTGTAGCCAGTGGCTTACTTAGGTTGCTGTTCAGTTCTAGCTGAGGGTAGCATTCTATGAATGTATTGACATTACAAAAACAACATTTGAAGTTATTATTCTCAATTTTTTATTCATAATGCAAATAATATATGTGTTTGCGTTGTTTCCATGATGTTGTGGCAGTGCTCACTGCAATGTCTTGTGAGCATGCCCATTATAATCCTTCTTTAGATGCACTCCATTTACAGAGACCTTGAACTATTGCAGTGTCATCAGGCCTTTGTTGTCCTTTGTCACTTGTGTATTTTGATTGCTATTATATTTCTGTTTACAATATATATATATATATATATATATATATATATATATATATATATATATATATGTATATATATATATATATATATATATATATATATATATATATATATATATATATATATATATATATATATATATATATATATATATATATATATATATAATGCATGCATGTCTAAGACATGTGCTAGTGTAATATACCCTCCTCTCTATGGTGGTCTAATGACTAATGTTAAAACATGTCCTGTTTGGCTATTCATGACATAGCTACTGTGCAACTCATGTCTTGTTTATATAAGATGGAGTGGAGGATACTGCATCTCAGCCAATTATCACACATACATTTTCTGTATATACATGTCATATTTAATAACTGCACTGTATACAAATGGCTGAAAATGTAGACACTGCCCTTGCAAGTGCCTCAACTCGGCATGTTATCAACTTTAATCTCACATTTACTCCCCTTTCTTGCAAGGTTGCATTGTGTCCCTCGTATCCATTATTTAAACTGTTTGGTAATAGACCTAAGATTACCTTCAGAAGGGGGCAGAACTTGAAACAGTTGCTGCAATATTCCACTAATCCACACCCCAATACTAGTAAAGGCATGGTTAAATGTGGGAGGTGTCAACAGTGAAGGTACCTTAACATGAATCACCATCTTGAAATAAGGGAGAGGGTATATAAACCTAATGGTAGATTTTCATGTGAATCTAAGGGGGTGGTTTACTGTGCCAAGTGCCAGGTCTGTAAAGCTTTCTATATCGGGAAGACCGAAAGAAAGCTCAGGACATGCATTTATGAGCACATTTGTGCTGTTAACAAAAGGGTTACAAATAATGCTTTGGCTAGGCACATAGCAGATTTCCCAGACCATGCTTTAAAGTTCTCTGTGTTAAAACAAACTAATACTGACATAAGAGGAGGGCCTTGGCAGATTAATTTGGAAATTGATGAACTCAAATGGCAAATTTCTACTGCTGCTTATTTACCCCCAGGTTTAAATGAAATGGTCTCTATAAAATGCTTTCTAAAGAAGTTGGCTTTAAACAGATAATAGTTTTACTGACTTCATTTGTGAGCCTTCAGTTTAGTTAAAATATTAATGTCATGGAAGATTTGTTTTTAATGGTCTAGCAAGTACATGTGTTTTTTTGGATCTGTTTAACAAACAATTTTATTAAGTGTTTTTATTATTTACACATAGTACCTTTATTCTTTATAGGTTGGGTGAATTGATAGGTAGGATTCTGGGATTTAAGTGTAGTTGCCAAAGGTTTTTTCCTTTGGCTTGTCAAAATCTACTGAATTGTATCTGTCACTTTAAAACCATTTAATTAGTTTTAATAATCAGTTAATTAGCATTGTATGTGTTATTTATAAGCTCTGCAAGATGGCTGTACCTTGCTGAAGAAGGAAAAACACAGTTTGTTTCCGAAAGCGCTTACTCAATAAATTGTTTTAAGTAGTCTGCTAAGCCTTTGGTGCTTTTGATTCTTAGTTTGTTTATTTGCCTTTTGTGTAGTCCATTATTAGCATGACTGTTTTTAAGTTATGTACATGAGCAAACACTTGGAAACTAGATTATTGATTATTGTCATTAATATGGGCATCTTTCTATTGAAAAATGTTCCATTTATTTCCATTTTCCTTCCCACATAATTACTGCTATATTATTAACATTGTCTTCTGTGTAAATTAACCCAATTTCATGTCCCCAGCATCTACATGCTTAAAAGTCACTTGCCTTTATGCTATAGAAGCTGTTTACGTGTATTTGCATAATTTGTTTGCCTATAGGCAAGTTCTTTTGTTTACATTGTGTGGTCTTGCTCCCAGCACTGGTTCCCGGCAGCCAACACTGCTGCTGGCCTCAAAATGGGGCTTGGAATCATGTACGTATGATGAGCAGCATGCATATTCAGTGAGTGCTTCTGCTCATCGCACTAATGTACCATAATAGTATAGGCTTTATGCAAAGCCTATACGAGGGTTAATGAATCCCTGACTTAGTCTTATTTTTCAAATAGCTTCACCTAAATTAATGAAGTCTCTTATTATTTTGGGTTACATGACTTGTAAGAAGCTATGATGGTTAAAGATAATTCACAAAATAAAAGCAAAGCCTGCATGTGCAGTAAATCATTCACACTGTCACAGAGATTTTTCAGATGGTGAACCGACCGATAGCAATGATATCCAGCATAACTATGCTGATCTATTTATAGCCTTAGGAAATCTGCCAGGACACTATCACATATAAATAAAACATGATAAAACATGATGGAGTGTTAGTGATCATGCTTCCAGTAAAGTAAATATAGCAGTCAGAATAAATCAGAATATGAATTGAAGAGAAGAAAATATTTACATGTTATTAAGAAGAAATTACATGAAACAGAAGATTCATATATGCACTGATCTGCCAGATCTGAATAAAGCGAGTAAGAAGAAACATTACTCGGTTATTGTTAAGGAAGTGCTCTTCAGAATGCCAGTCACTATATTTTTCTTAGCAAAGAACAAACAGACTCAGGAACACCAAAGGTCCGAAGCAGTAAAACAATAGCCAATAAATAATTACACCTCCTTGGACTACCACGGAAAACAGCACAAATGATTTATTAAAATAAAAGCAATAAAAACAGTAGAATTAGTGCTTTCACCCTTCTTCAGATTCTGATCACATAAAAATAAGAACAAATTAAATAGTCTCATTGACCAATAAAATCCCAGAAAATAGTCCACACCTTCTAAATGTAATCACATTCTTATTCCAAAAAGAACATCAGATGAGTCATCTCAATAGCCAATCAGATTCAATGATTAATTATATGCCTTCTAAGTGCTGGTTTCAATGGTAACACCCCATTTAAACTGGCATAACGATCTGCACGTAAATCAGCAATCCATTTTATCTCAATGAATTCAGTGTAATGAATTATGTCGTCATCTCTTCTATCTTCTTTCACCATCTGTAACACCATAGAACTAAATCCATGTCCAAGATTACACATATCATGGTGTGCAGTGGCACTACGTTTGACCTTCAGCATAATATCACTGACATGCTGCAGGATGCGTTCCTTTAACATCCTGTTCATTTTGCCAATATAGAAACCAGCACATTTAGTGCACTTGGCTAAATATACTAGGTGTCTACTATGCCAATCAGCATATAATTTTGGTTTATAGAGTTTAGCAGTGACAGGATGTGCAGATGTATTATCCCGGCTAATATATTGACAGGCTTTGCATCCTCTACAGCAAAAAAGTACCTTGCTGGTCTGTTAATTTATTGGATTCAGACAAGGGCCGCACCTCATTATGTAGTAGCCTCTTCAAGTTCACATTATTTTTAAAACTGAATAAAGGTCTATCACTAATCAGAGTTTTAAGTTTTTCATCAGTCTACAATTTTCCAATTATCTTTAATGATGGTACAAATTTTTTCAATGTCACTATTATACTGTAAAGTAACTCACATTTGTGAATCTTCCTTCATATCACTTAAAATTCGCATGCTCCTCCCCACACAGGAATCATACCAAGGCTTCCCTCTAGTGTTTCTTAGCACTGTTACTTGTTCTATCATACATATATCAGAATCTTTATAGCCTCGTAGTTAAAACCTCTGGGTTAAATTTGCAAGTTATACTTGATACATTTGATCCTCTGTACATAGTCTAGATGTTCAGAGAGTTTCTCCCTTCACAATATTGCTAAATATGTGTTTGGGATGCATACTGTCACGTGTTAGCAAATTATTTCTCCAGCATGGCTTTCTATACATTCTGGTCCATATCTGGTTATTAGCATCAAATTACAGTATAACATCTAAAAAGTCAGTCATCTGATTGAAACAGCTCACAGAAAACTTTAAAAAAATCTGTGCTCATCTCCAGATATTCAACAAATGAGTGTAACTGTGTCACAGTTCCAGCCCACAAAAGAAAGACATCATCGACAAATCTTTTATAAAAACATAACATCTCCTTCCACAGATTAATAATGTCAATGATGTAGTTTTTTGTTAATTCCTCAATTAATCTGCCCTTACTGCCCAGGTTTCTGTACCATACAGGAGTATTGGTCACACCACTGTTTTGTACACTTTACATATCAGCTTCTTTGGCATTCTTCTGACAAACACTACCCCTGACACTCTGTGCCAGTTGGCTGCAGCCCCTCTGATTCTAGCTTTGACCCCTCATTCAGTCTTCCCTTCTCCTCAACCACCCCTACCAGATACCTGTTCCATTATTTTCCCTTCTATTTCAGTTTTCAACATCTTCTGATTTTGTCCACTTGCTGCCATTACATCTGTCTTGTCTGTGTTCAGTTTTATACCATGTGCCTTCAGTTTTGCATTCCATTCCCCTATCCTTTGCTGAAACTGTTGCTCAGAGTCTGCCTGTAGTACCACATCATCTGCATACAACAGATATGTTGATCTGTCCTTTCTGATCTGTTTGCTACTGTAGTCCATCACCAATATGGACTGGGTTCGGAGACAAATCCTGATGCATGCCCACTCCCACTGGGAACCCCTGTGTGAGACCAAACACTGTTTTACTTGAGTCATTGGGTCCTTGTCCATAGCTTGCACTAATTCTACTAATGTTTTTTCGACTTCGAATTACTGCAGGACTGCCCAAATCAGCTTTCTTGGGACCTTGTCATATGCTTTTTACATGTCTAGGAATGCCAAGTTAGACTCTTTCCTCATTTTTAGCTTCTTCTTAAGTATCTGTCTCACTGCAAACATTGTGCCAGTTGTGCTGCATCCTGATCTGAATCCAAACTGGTCATCTCCCATCTTACTTTCTACTACTTTGTGTATTCATTTATCAGTCACCCTCTCCATAACTGTCATGCAATGTGATAGGTATCCTCTGTACTATACACAGTTGTGAATGTCCCCTTTGTTCTTGAATACTGGCATTTGTATGCTTACTGTCCAGTCATCTGAGATATGTTTTTCTCTCCATACTGCTAAGAGTACCCTCAGAAGCCATTTGTCCCCTATCACACCAAAGATGTTGATCATATTTTCTGTGACCTCTTCTGAGCCTACTGCTTTCACTGACTTAATTTTCCTTGGTGCTGCTCTTACTTCTTCTAGGGTGGACTTCTCCTCTTCTCTAACTGTGTCTGGGGCACTACAGCTTCTGCAGGGTTTTCCTCATTCAAAAGCTGCTGGAAGTACTCCTTCTGTCTGCCTTTGATGTCCTGTAGACTGGTGAGCAGGTTGTCTCTGGCAACCCTTACGGAATGTGTCTGACTATCTTCTTTGTCTTTCTGCTTGTCTTGCAACTTGATAGAGTTCCTTTGTGCCATCCAGTGAGTCACTTTCCAGAAGTTGGTTGAGTGCCTCTGATGCTTTATTTATTGCTATTGCAACTCCTCTCTTAGCCTCTTTGTTAGCCAACCAGTATTCTTTCCTAGCCCACCCATCTTTTGTACCTTTCACTTTTCCTGGGCTCCTTCATTTCTTTTGATATTTCTTGGACTTCTACATTCCACCACAAGCTTTTCTTATATACCGTATTTCCATACCTGGCTTGGCCACACATCTGTTCAGTAGCCTTTATTCATGCTGTTTTGAGACACTAACATTCTTCTTCAACTCTCCCCATTTTCTCTTCTTCTTGAGGTGCTAGACCCCTGAGTAATTTCTTGAAGTCTTGCACTTTCTCTCCAGTCAAATTCCAGGTCTTCAGCCTGGTCTCGGTTGACCTTAGAGTCTTCTATGACCATTGCTCGTAGTGGATTGGGGCAAACAGTGGTTTATGCTGTGCAATGAATGATTCACTGCGGATGACTTTGCAATCATTTCTTCTACCCCCGGTGCCCTTTTCTTACTAGGAGGAAGTCTACCTGAGTTGCATATTGACCACTCCCATATATGGTTCATAGGTTCATAGGTTCATAGGTTCATACTAGGCTATCTGCCCAAGGGCATTTATAAGCCTAGCCCATAGTTATGTGACTTTCGCCACCCCTTTAGTTTGAATAAAAACTATGCCTATCATTTTGCTGTGCCTCTGTCAAGAAGTGACACTGAAGTAATCCCTGGGGTATATCTGCAATCTCCCATCCATTGGTCAAGATTCCTCTTGAACAAGGCCAGAGAGGTGCTCTGCCTCACATGTACCGGGATTTTGTTCCACAGCATAGGGAGTCTCTGGGTGATGAATCTGTCCCTCCAGCACGTTCTATTTATAACTGTGTCAAGGTTTAAGTCTCCCGCCCTTGTGGTTCTGAGGGATCTAGATTTTTTGAGGTGAAGCATATTCATCAAATCTGGGTTTGACATGGCCTTATATGTCAGGCACAGGTCACCTCTGAGCAAGTGGTATGAGACTGAATAGAGCTGGAGTTCTTTCAGTCGGGCAGCATAAGACATATTTTTGAGACCCTTTATCCTTTTGGTGAGGAACTTTTGGGGCCTTTCAAGCTGCAGCAGGTGTCTGGTCAGATACATTCCAAACGGGCATTGTACTCAATCATAGGTCTAATAAGTGATGAGTACAGGGGGACGATGACCTCCCTTGATCTAGATGTGAATCCCTTCATGATCAGGTGGGTGATATAGAAGGTTTTCCTAACTACTTTAGCAACATGAGTGTCAAACGAAAGGCTACTGTCAACCTGGGTCCCCAGATCTCTGATGACTTTTTCTGTGCTCAGTGGATTGCCACCTATATGGTAGCTAGGGGTAACCTTGTTTTTCCCGAAGGGTATGACTATGCATTTTTGGCGTTTAACTTCAGGCCATGGCTCTGGCACCAGTTATCCGTTTCTGTGAGGCCCTTCTGGAGGATATCTGTGTCAGATGTGTTTTCGACTACGGCGCCCAGTTTGCAGTCATCTGCAAACTTTGTCAGCCATAACCCTCCTGTGTTTGCTTGTACTTCAGAAAAGTAGATGCCAAACAAGAGTGGACCCAGGACTGAGCCCTGTGGGACACCACTTGTGACAGGCTTTGAGTCTGACATGGCTCCAGCAACTCTGACCCTGTGGGTTCTGTCACTTAGCCAGTTTGCAACCCATCTTGTGATGTATGGGTTTACATTCAAGCTGATGAGTTTTTCGATGATACCTGAGTGGGGTATTGTGTCAAAGGTCTTTGCCAGGTCGAGGTAGGCTGTATGGACTGCCTTTCCCTCATCAATGGCCTTGGTGACTGTCTTGAAAAAGTCAACCAAGTTTAAGAGGCAGGATCTGCCTTTGACAAAGCCAAACTGAGTTGGATCCAAAGTCTGCAAGTTCCCTATGTCTTTATTTATGAGTTCCATTATGATCCTCTCCATGGCTTTGCAGATAAGGCTTGTCAAGCTAATGGGGCGGTAATTTCCAGGGTCTGTGGAGGCACCGCCCTTATGAAGTGGGACCACAGTCGCCATGCGCCACTCCTTGGCACGTATCCTGAGGTGAGGCTAAGATTAAACAGCTGTCCTAACTGTGGGTTTAATTCCTTGTTGAGTTCATGAAGCACACAGCCGGGGACACCATCCGGTCCCATGGATGCTGTGTTTTTTGCCTTTGTGAGGGCAGTTCTCACCTGGGCGTTGGAGATGTTTGGGGGCTACAATCCTCTGGAATAGATATCTCTCCTTTTGGGGGGGGAGAAGTTTGCACTGAACCTGTCAGCCAGTATGTTGGCAATGTGTGTAGGTTCAGTAATTTTCACATCATTTTGAACTAATTCTGAGCATACCTGGGAGTTTCCTCCTAGGTTTCTAACATAGCTAAAGAAGGCCTTATGATTCTCTTTAGAGTCCTTGGCGATTTTTCTCTCAAAATTTGCCTTGGATGATTTTATGAGAGCTCTTAGTGTTTTACTTATAATGATCAAAGGTGTCTTACCTTTCAAGGATTTTGCTCTATCTTGTAGTAGCTTCCTCCTTTTGTTGTAGAGCTTGTTTATGGCTGGGGTCCACCAGACTGGACGCTTGCCTTTGGTACAGAGAGTCTTAGTTTTGTTTGGGATTGCCTGATCCATGCAGTCCTGTAGGTGCTGGTAGAAGGCATTTGTAAGTGATTCGGCGGTTTGAGTAATGTTTACCACTGGCTCAGGGGCCTTAAAGGAGACCACACTAGTTTTTAGAAGTGTGAAATCGGCTTTTGAGAAGTTTTTCACTGTGGTCTTTTGTGTTTGAGGGGGGGCCCGGATGAGGACCTCCAGCGAGATTAGTTTATGATCTGATCTCACCAGTGAGGGGTATACTTCCGGTGTTGAACATTTTGATCCCATGTTCGTGATGATGAGATCAAGTATGTTTTCTCCTCTTGTGGGGATGGTGACTAGTTGTTCCATGGCATTTGAGTTTATGAACTCCAGGAATCTTTGGGTTAGAGTGTTCGGACTTGAGTAGTGTTCCCAGTCTATATTAGGGTAGTTGAAGTCACCTAGTATGATGGTGTTTGGAGATACATTTATCCCCTCCAATGTTTTCAGGAAGGCCATGTGAGGTTCCTGAGTTTGAGAGGGTGGCCTGTAACATGCTACAAATTGCAGAGCAGTCTTGCCTATGGTTAATTGCACCTGGATGGTCTCCGATGCATCATGCGTTGCCACCAACCTTGAGGTGTGGGTGTCCTTTATGAATATGGACACCCCCCCTCCTTTCTCGGTGTTGCTCGGATTTTGGGGCCGGAATGCATGATATGAGGTGAAACCTGTTAGTGCTGGGGTGCTCTCAGGAGCCTTGAACCAGGTTTCTGTCACAGCACAGACATCGATGTTCTCCATATTGAGAAGGGCCTCGAGTGCGTGCATCTTGAGATTGAGACTTCTGGCATTGAGCAGCATTACCCTTAGTTTTTTTCCTTTTTGGTGTTCTAGGGTGGTAGGTTTAGAATTTGAGCCTTGCCTAAAAAGGCACTATGGGGTGGCAAGAGTCTTTGCCAATATCCGGAAGCCCAGGGTGACAGGTGCAAGCCGCCCTTAAGCAGCGTGGCTTGTCCAGCATGTCATCCCAGGCAGACAGACATTGGATCCTTTGAATGACACCAGAATTTAAGCCAATTATTAAAGCTGATCATCTTATCACTGTATTGTGGCATCATTCTAGGTGAAGGTAGGATACTGCTCAAGGTCAGGGTCATACCTGCCTGGGCTACATAATCAGAGAGCTCCTCGATGTCCCTTTTCATGTAGTCCAAGGAGGTGCGTCTCAGGTCGTTGACACCAGCGTGGACAATGACTGAGTCATACTTGTACCTGCTGTTGAGAGACCTGAGTGCTTGCGTTATGTGGCGGATTCTAGCGCCTGACAGGCAGCTTACTGTGACCTTCTCTTTACTCAGTCTGGTGAGCGGGATGTCAGTGTGTCTGACTATGGAATCACCAATGACAAGTGTGTCTGGCATTTTGTTTGGCCTTAAGGGCTGTGACTGTTTGACACTCTGACTGTGTGGTCTATGTGTTGCATGTGTTGGGTCGTGAGGTGGTAGTTGTTTGGGTGTCTGCTTTGGTGGCCTCTGCTGTTTTGGTAAATTTTTGATCAGAGCCTCCGAGTATGTCTTTGTGAGAGTATGTGTATGATTTGAAGTTGTGATGGTACCATGTGTGACTGGGTATGTATTGTGTGTGGTTACCTTCTCCTCCTGTCTGGTCTTGCCAGTCCTATGTTGAGAGAGCTCAGCCTCCAGTTTGGCCGTATAGTTGCATCTCTCGCATGTATTTGTGTTTTGTGGGAGAAGGAGAGGATCATGTGATTGTCTGTCTTTCTAAACCATGTGTTGGCTACCATCAAGCCAATTGCCTGACAGAAGTCTAGAATGGCCTCTCCTTCTTTATTCCTGTTGCTCCACTCATGTGGACCCAGGCAATCCTTATATCCTTTTCTGTCTGCCTCAATATATGCATTCAGGTCACCCATTATCAAGACTAATTACTGTTGTCCTGCTTTATCTAGCAGGGCCTGCAACTGCTGTCTGAATGCATTATGTTCCTCACTGTCATGACCTAGCTGTGGGCTAAAGTCTGAGATTATGAAAAGTGCCCTGTCATTACACTGGAGTCTGATTGCCATGAGCCTTCTTTAATTCTAATGACATCCTTCACTGTCTTCTGATGACTTTCCCCCACCACAATTTCCACAGCATTTCTATCCTGTTCTCCTCCTAAGTAGTGTATGCAGGATCCCATGCCATGTGTTTTTGCTGCAGTGTCCTTTCATCCTGTTTCCTGGATACATAGGATGTCCAGCTTCCTCCTTGCCATCATGTCATCTCCACTTCCAAGCTCCATCCTGTCAGTGAACCTACTTTGAGTGTGGCAATTCTTTGTTCATGTTTTGGTAGATTGATGGTATTACATACAGCTTTTGCTCAACAAAGCTATCCCAGGTAACCCATGCTGGGCAGCTGGACATCAGCTGGCCAGTAGCTTATTAAACTAGGGCTGCTGGCATTTATGGTGGGCACATATTGATCAATATGGGCACATGCACCCTTCTAATTATTAGCTTGGGCCCCTGGTCTAGGTCAAAGTAGGCTGGGTCTTCAACCCACTTTTCAGCAGCAAATACCCATGCCCATTTTCACAATATTAGTCAACATGACTAGATCACCTAGAGCCATATTTTTTCACAGTTGAGTGGCTAGCTCTGCCACAGAATGCACTTTGTTATCTGTGTTCTCCTATCTTCAGGATACTGCACACCACAGTAGATGCCCGAAGTGGTTGGTCTATACAACTCTTCCCCTATAGGGCACCATATACCACTCCATATGTGCTGCTGCCCCCACAGCTCCATTCCTGGGTGAGTTTAAGATGGAAACACATTCTTGGGTAAGTTTGTAATGGAAACACTCAGCATGTTTTTTAGAGGTGGGAGAACCCCCCCCCCCTGAGACACAAGGGGAACATGCAAACTCCAAACTGGCATTGGTTGGAGGTCAGGATTGAACTTTGTACCTTGTGTATGGGAGTCAAAGACCTTACCCATTATGCCAACTCAGAGGTGAAGACATTCATCATTATACGCACTTGTCCCTTCATGTGTTTGGGCTGTTGAAGGCATAGTTTCATTGCCCTGCAGTTTGACCCTGACATGTGCGGCAAAATATTGTGCCTATGCAGTGTTACAGAATATTATACTGAGGAAGCAGAATAAGGTGATACAGTTGACTTTCTTGGATATTGGGCATTGAAAAAGGCTAACACTAGCCGAAACCGGTTTGCTTATTTCAGCATGGTTTTGACCATTGCTGATATCATTATTTATTGAGCAATAAAATTATTTACATCCTAACAGCTGGTCCGTTTTGGTGTTTTCGATACAGATGAGGAGTCAGAGGAGCCAGCACTAGGGCATGACCATGGCAGAAGGAAGTAAGCACAATATGCCATGAAACTAGCAGTCAGAGGAATGCACATAGCTATACAACATAACTATGCAAGAGTTAAGCAGATATACAAAAGCAAAAAATCATGCATGAAAAAACTGCAGGCTTTGCTTTATCATCCATAGGTTGGCCACAGTGTATATCAGTCATAGGCAACCCAAGTAAGAATGTATAGAAAGCAGGACAAATTTATCATCATTTTCAGGAGTGGAGAATGTAGTACAGGAGTCAGTTTAGCTTTGAAACCGGTCATGTGGATTATTCCCTTGTGGTTTTGTAGTACAGGAGTGCATGTCTTTCACAGGGAAGTGTGTGAGTACATCTGTATACAAAAAGGAAAAGTGCTTTTAAAGGGAGTGGTACAAGGGAGGTTAATGTTGGGATGAATAAATGTTTGTGTGTGAGTGTATTTATTTATGTGTGTGTGCATGTGTCTGTCAGTGGATGGGTACAGGCTGCTGTGCAAACTCTCGATTATATGTATGCCTCCCATATATAATATACATATATATGTACATTATATATGGGAGAGATACATATTATATATTTAATATACATATATAATGTATGTATATTATATATGGGAGACATACATATAATCAAACATTCGTAATGTTAAACATTTTTTATGTCGGCAGAAGTGACTGAAACTCATTTGATCAGTCCTACCAGTGTTATGTCAATGCGAGATTGTGAACATTGGAAATTGGGGACTTTGCCCTTTCCCACTGTAGACTGATCTCGAGTTGGTATATATAATTAACAGGGAGTTTTCTCTTTGTGTTCTTTAACTTTTGATCGGTTGATGTTTGAACATTTATATTTGATCATTTGCTGTTTAAAATTGTGATTTTTGATATTGTGTATTACTTCTAAGTACACACACACACACACACACACACACACACACACACACACACACATATATATATATATATATATATATATATATGTATATTTATAAATACACACACACACACGTGTATATATATATATATATATATATATATATATATATATATATATATATATATATATATATATACAGCATACACATACACAAACAGAATTATGGAATTATTGTTTATGATCTGCTATTAAATTCTGTTTAACAGTATCAGTATCATTATCAGCATAGTTAAGAATGCAATTTCATTGTGTTTGCATATTTTTCTCTGCTCCCTCTTTGTCTCTATCCTTTGGCTTACATACATTTATTTTGTTTATTATTTTATTTCTCTCCATTCCTTTTACTATTATAAACAGAAGCACAGCAACATGCACCCATCCACTGGCAAAGCCTGTTGCCCCCCCGCCCCCCCCCATATGTGTCTCAGCCTTCCATAGTTACAGTTACCTCCACAATCTCCCACCCACTCTTCATTGGTGGCTGGTACAGTGGCACCCACCAGTATTAGTATGAGTTGAGTTCCCACCTTTGTCACCCATTGGCACCTGGCAGACATTGTGGAGGATCTCATAAACAGGATATTAGAGGTCTGCATTGGCCACATGGTGACCATGCTCAGGGGACTGAAGTTGCATCCCTGCTTAGCACTGGCTCCACATTTAGGGTAGGACCCAATGGTGACAGTACCTAGACTGAAGAGTTATATCCCACTGAGGCTGAGATGGCAGAGACTGCATCTATGATCCCTAACCTATCCTCCAACCTAGTGTTCCTTCCTTTTTGTTTGCATGTCTACCCATGTTGGTTGTACAATCATTCCTTCACTATTGTCTTGCCTCTCCTTTTCTGAAGTCTTCTTCAGTGTTTTGTTCCCCCTACCTCATTGTGTTCCTTCACACTTTCAGTCATATCTGTCTTTCCCTGCTTCCTGACCTACCCCTGTTATCTTCCTCTGACTTCTTTCTCCGACTTTCCCTTCCTTTAGAATTAAAAAATTAGGACTCTGTCCCACAAAAATTATATGTTTTGCACACATACCTCTCAACTGATACTTGCAGAATGTCTAGATGTCTGTCTCATATTTTTTGGAGTGTGCCTCATAATAGTAATATTTTCTGGCAAATCACTGAGAACTGAAGTCTGCAAATGATGCACATGATTCAGTTTCAGACTTCATATCTTTAAGATAATGAGTGATAATACAAAACCTGTTATTCTAGCCAGTTTCCAGATTTATATGAGCAATATGTAAAATATGTCCCTGGTTTTGGGCCTTTGTCCGTCATTATGTTTGGCTTTGGCAAGAAGTTTGGAGATAAGAAATTGAGAGGTATGCTCCCACCCCTTCTGCATCCTGTTCATTCCTCATTTGTTCACCTGTTGTTCTACCCTTTGCATGCATCCTCTTTTCATATCTGTCATATACAGCCTTTTCCAACCTTTAAACTGGTCATAAATATATAAATACACCATACTCATACCCAAAAAGGGTTTCTGAATAACTTTTCTGTTTGTAGTTGTACAGTACATGATGAGGCACGACGATCACCATCGATGCCCATAAAAAAATGATAAGAAATGGTACTGCTCATTGTATAGCAATAATGAAGTTCAATCAATGTCATGAACTAAACATACTGTCCTCATAGCTGCCCCCAGTCATATAAAGGAGCTGATTTGCCAGTGTGTGTCAGTTGGTAAGTATTAACTAGAGTAAATCTGAGGTGTGCAGTTTAACTACTGTCATGGCTCAGCTTGTTTAAAACAGTGATTTGTACAGTATTATTGCTTGGAATGGAGGGTTGAAACCCCCTCCGGGTTGTATGTTTTTAATTTCCTGCTTCCATTCTTCACATGTGTAGCATTCACCTGTTATGTACTTTCTTGACTCACATTTGAGTGAATTATTATGGTGACTCACATTGTCAATGCACTGTCTGGGAAAATATCACTGGACCAATTCATGGGTTCCAATCCATTGAAGCCTGTCCATTTTTTCTGCTTTCATGATATAAATGTATATAGGCTTTCCTCTTGCTATATGCTTTCCTGACCACTTTGGTATGAGTGATTCTATGATTCACCTTGTCAATGGACTGTCTGTAATAACATCACTGAACAAAAATAATTGGTTCAAATCTCCTTTGTCCTGTCATTTTTCCTGCTTTCATTCTGTACTTACATAACATCAAACTGATATGTGCCATGATAACTTCCGTGACTAACTTTGTTAAGGAAGTGTGGAATATAATATAACTGGACAGAGTTGATGGGTCATATCCTTTTGTTGTTGAATATTTCCATTTTTTTCATGACATTAGCACTGATCAAAATCAGATATTGTCAGGACTGGGGTAGGTTGGCACATCATGTTACTTTACTCTACCCCACCTACCATGCCTGAATTTTACATATTCAAGTATTCTGCATTGATATGTAGGTATATCATACCCCTTTGCCACTGTATTTTACATCCTTGCTTTGGTCAGCAGCTCTCTTTTGAGTCATTTGTCCATTTTTGTTTTTTTTATATTGCCCTACCACTAGCTCTTCTCTCCACACTTGGACATCCTTGATTTATTTCCTTCCATAAGACAATTCTTTGCATGCCCATTGCCATCAGTAATAACAGCACATCAGTAACGTAGCTTTATTGTGAGTGAGCATAACCCCATGACAACTGAAACAGATGCACATGCATGGTCATTGTTTACTACAGCTGCTAGTACTTTGCTCTGGCCACAGAGAGATCTAACATGATTCTGCCCCTGGTCTGTACTGCAGCTGTGATGAGAAGCTTATTTTTGTACACACTGACCTGGCCATGTGCTTTGTTATTAAGCCTTGGAGATCATAGTAGATGCATTGTAAACAGTGCTGGATTTTGGCCACAGTCGTGGACATGTTTCTTAATCCCCAGGAATGTGTGGATGTATATACTGATATCTGTCTATCTATCTATCTATCTATCTATCTATCTATCTATCTATCTATCTATCTATCTAGATACATGTATGCGTGTATAATTGGCAGAACTATTCAGGAAGCTATAAAGCAATCATGTACACTAATTGCTCACCTTTACCCCAAACTCTAAAACTATTTAGAATAGGAACATAATTGTTTGTTTGTGTCTTTCGGCTTTTCCCAGTTAGGGGTCACCACAGCGGAACTCCGGTCCACTAATGATTGACAGTAGAGTTTTACGTGCTGGCTTGCTGGGCCTAACACAAAACCTTCAATGAAGAAACGTCCGTTCACGCATGTTGCCATACAGAAGATGCTCTAACTGAGAATCGAACGGGCAACGTCTAACTGTGAGGCGACAACGCTACCCCAGCACCACCACCGCAGTCTAGAATAGGAACATAATTACACTTAGAAAAATATGCTAGGGGTTGATGCTGCTATCATTATGCTGCATGTGCAACAGGCTGTAAATCAAGGTACTCCTGCTCAAACCTCGGGCAAAAAGAAAAAAGGTGTTTAGACCCCATTTGACTTATCATGGACTGCATGAGAGAGACACTGCAGAGTGATGTAGGGTGAGCAGGGAAACACTAGAGGATCTATGCAACCTCTGCCAACCCCACCACAGGCCCCAGGGAAATAGTGGAGGACCATCCCAGTGAAAACAAAGGTTTGTGTAGCATCATGTATACTAGCTACAAGTACTTTCCAGCGACCCATATGGGATGTATTAGGGACGTCACAGGCATCAACCTCTAGAATATTACATCAGTTTTTAAATGCAATACTACAATATGCAAAGTATCATCATTTGCTTCCCATGTACCCTACAGGAAAGAGCAAGAACCATGCAGGAAATTTATACAGCAGCACACTTCCCTGGAGTGTTAGGAGCATAGATTGCACACACATAGAAATAAAAATCCCATCTTGTAAACAGGTAAGGAGGTACATCAACAGAAATAGATACCACTTTATAGACTGTCAGGTTGTCTGTAACTTCCAAGGGATCATCTACAATGTCTGTGTAGGTAACTCTGGCAGTTTTCATGATTCACACATATGGCACACTTACAAGATTTACAAAAGATTTGCTAGGGATGACTTTCCACAAGGGCAGCAAGTGGGGGAATGCAGGTTATGCACTGAAGCCCTGTCTCATGACACCCATGAGAAATCCACACAATCTCACTGAGCAAGGATGCAAGGAGGTCTACGCTCAAACTAAAAATATCACAGAATGTGTGTTTGGATTGCACAACTCAAAGTTCCAGTGTCTAGACATATCAGGAAGTATCCTGCAGTAAAAACCAGGCACCACTACCCAATTACTGACAATCTGTGCAATGTTACATAATATAATTCTCATGAAACAATTTCAACAAAGACAGCAAGGGGCAGGACAGCAGTTTCAAGGCAATGGCAGGGCCAGAAGAAGATACAGATGAGGAGTATGAGGGAGAACCACCAGCTTCCAATGGTGCTGGCAGATGGTGGTGTGCACAGTATGCCCTGGCTCTGACTAATAGGCAAAGGCTAGGACACACACTCCCCACCTAGATTCAAGACTGCTGAGAGCACACTGGCCATGCAAGGCTACAATGCCTTCCACATGTTCAGACCTCAAAATGAGTGTGAAGGAACCAAAAGTGGAGGTGTATCCATCTTCATTAAAACCAAATACACTTTGAGACTGGTCAAACAGCATGACTCTCACAAACTACTCCATGTCCAATTAACTATTGGGAAAGTATCATACCACATCATTACTGGTGATAGATTCCCCCACCATGAACCAGGATAAGCACACCACCTACCTTGTTTTACTGGTGTCCCTTGCCATACAGCCAAACACCTTAGTCATGGGAGATTTCAACTATCCTTTCATAGTCTGGGGGACATACACAAGCAAAAACATGCTCACCCAGAGGTTCCTGGACTTTGTTAACTCAAATGCTCTGGAACAGATAGTCTGCACCCCCACTAGGAGCTCTAATGTTCTGGACTAGTAGTCACCAACATGAGGGATCACTGTATTCTCCATGCATGATGCCCTTCCTGGTTAGATCAAACCAAAAATCAGTCTGTTTTGAAGTAACTACTGGAACTGACACCCTCATAGGAAAAAAATTATACAAAAAACTTTACCAAAGCTAACTACAGCCTACTAAGCAATGGTATAAAAAGCTTCATACCACCCACAATCACAGACATCAATGATCACTATGCAGAAGTGTATGCAAATGCCCTGTACAAACACTTAAGTGACTGCATAAACTCTGCTGTACCTGACTGGATCAAAACCAGGTCTTCCCATAACAACAAGCCACCATGGTGTACTTCAAGTATAAACAGATTACATGACAAAATGAAGAAAATGTTGTCCAAAAGCAAAAGAGATGTCACTCTGCAAAGGAAGAGTTCCCTTCTAAGTCTAAACAAGAAAATAAAAAATCTTGTAAAGTCTTCTAAAGAAAATTAAGAAAATAAAATTGCATCTCTAGCCAAGGCTAATCACAAGGCATTATTTACCTACATCTGAAGTCTAAAAGGAAATGTCTAGCTATGTGCCGAACTGGTTCTAGATGGGATCACTCATACTACACCAAATGATATCGCCAAACTTCTAACTGACAGATTCAGCTCAAACTTCACCCCTCCATCCCCACCTACCATATCCCAATGCGTCTATATTATAAGATAGAATGCTTAGGTGATCAAACACCTAAACATCAAACTTGTAATATCAAACCCAAAAACATCGAACGGCACAGGAAAACATGTCGGTCAACCATGGGGAAAAAAAAATAACTTTACACCCAAACTAAGTGGGGGACTGTGCCCCTACACCCCTTCTAACTAAATATACCAACTCCAAGATTGCTCTACAGTAGACAAAATGGCAAAATCTGGTGAACGGCCAAGGGAAATCTTTCCCTGCGTTAAATCAGCCATTCGCTGTTTCTTGCATTCAATATTACAAGTTCAATGTTTAGGTGTTCGATCACCTAAACATTCGCTCTTATAATATAGACCCTGTCCTAAAGCATACCTGACACCAGCCCTCTGCCTAGTATCTCTAAAGAACAGGGTCATCTCTGCACTCACCAAGGACAAAATAATGGCCTCAACGGGACCAGATAATATCCCAGGTTGTTTGATAAACAATCTAAAACAAAACCTAGTGGATCCACTTGGCATTCTCTTTACTCATAGCTTGAGAACTAACTATGTTCCTGCAGAATGGAGAAAGGCAACAGTAATCCCCCTGCACAAAGAGGGGGCATCAACAGACCTTGGGAACTACAGACTCATAAGTCTAACCAGCCTCATTTGCAAGGCCATGGAAAGAATTATCATGGACCTTATCAGCAAGGACATAGGTGACCTCCAAACACTGGATCCATTCCAGTTTGGCTGTGTTAAGGGTAGATCTTGCTTATTAAACCTGTTGGACTTCTTTGAGAATGTCACTAAAGCCATGGATAAAGGTAAGACAGTGCAATATGAGCACTTCTATCAACCTTCCTGTATAGTACCTCATCCTCACAATGGCTACAGCAAGAATCAACCAGGCAGAATCAACCAACTCTGCAACTGGAGTGACCACACTACCTTGATCAACCGTGTCACCCTCGACCTGCCCTGTGTCAGAGGACTTTTTTATCATGGGTATGCATAAAGATACTGACTGTGTCCAAAATATGGTCAGAGGATATGGGAGTTGCAACATCAGTGTCACACTGATCTTCTGCTCCCCCAGACTGTGTCTTTTCATTGACACCATCACTATCATCACCATCATCATCAGAGGTTACCATTACTCTGACATCAGGTGATAGGAGTTCCACAGTGCTACTTTCAGGATCACCTATGATAGCAAGCAAGGAACACAACAGAGAGAAATATAGGGAATGAAATTGAACAAAACTTTTTGTTATATGAAGAGTATGTTAAACTATAAAAGATAAGCAATATCATATGATCATAGGAGTTTAGCAGGCTATCGACCCGGAGGCCATTTCAAGTTTAAGAGTTTCATCCCTATGTAATACCATAGAAATGCTAGTCAATACCTAGGATTGCATTTTGTAATGACTACCCATGTCCAGGAAGATTGTAGGTGCTATCTCTGGTAAGAATTTACAGCACCCCATCCACACGTCCAGGTTACTTTTGAACAGGGTCATAGAGGTGCTCTGTTTCACATAAATTGGTAGCCTATTCCAAAGATGTGGCAGTCACTGGGAGATAAATCTGTCTCTCCAGCATGTCCTATTGATTTTGCAGGCCATATTTAGGTCCCTGTAATGGGTAGATCTAGTCCAGTTTGATTTATGGATGTATAGCAAGTTCATTAGGTTAGGGTCTGATATTGCTTTGTAAGCCAAGCATAAGTCTTCCCTAAAAAGTATATACGGTATGGAGTATAGTGACAGGGACTTTAGTCGGTCTGTGTAAGGCATGTACTGGAATCCTTTGATTTCCTTTGTTAGAAAACTCTAAGGTCTCTCCAATTGTTTCAGGTGCTCTGTACTGTACATGCCAAATGGGGTGTGCTTTGCTCTCAAGGCAATGCCTTTACTAATCAAGTGTGCTACATAGAAAGCCTTCCTTGCTACAGTAGACACATGGTGGTAAAAGTTAAGGTCGCAGTCAACTTATAATTCCAGATCCCTTACCACTTCATAGGTACTTAGGGTATTGTTGTTGATTTGACAGTGTAAAGGGACATTTTTGCTGATGGGAATGAAGATGCTTTTCTTTGCATTCAGTCTGAGGCCATGACTAAGACACCAGTTGCATAAGACCCTCCTGGAGTATACTGACATCATTTGGGGAATCAGTAATTGCACCTAGCTTGCATTTGTCCACAGAACTGGTCAGCTGCAACCCCTTAAGTTTGGCCTGAACATCCGAGAAGTATATACCAAACAGTAGGGGACTTAACACTGACACTTGTGGGATCCTGCTGGTGACAGATCTGCTAGATGATGTGTAGTCACTCACTTTGATAGTGTGTGTCCAGTTTGTGAGCCAGTTGGTTACCCATTATACAACAAAGGGGTTTAAATTTAGTTTGCTAAGTTTATTGGTAATGCCTGAGTGTGAGATTGTGTTGAAAGCCTTTTCCAAGTCAAGGTATATTGTGTGCACAGATTTGCCTCATCAATGGCCCTGGTCACATTTTCAAAGAAATCCACCAGATTTATCAGGCATGATCTGCCTTGACAAAGCTGAACTGGGTTGGATCCAGAGTCTGGAGGTCACCTATGTCTTTATTTATAAGGTCAATAATGATATGTTTGATGGCCTTACAGATGAGGTTGGTCAGACTTATGGGTCTGTAATTCCCCAGGTCTGTTGCTATGCCACCTTTGTGAAGGGGAATATCTGTTGCTGTTCTCTGTTCTGCAGGAACAAAGCCTTTGGTTAGGCTGTGATTGAAAAGGATAATTAATGGTGATGCTAGCTCATGTTTTAGCCTGTTTAGAAGACAGCCTGGGATGTCATCTGGTCCCATAGAGGTTGTGTTTTTTGCCTTGGACAAAACTTTAATTACCTGCTCTTCAGATATCTAGTGCGGGGAGGAAGTTTGTGGCAAGGTTTGTGATAAATTTGGAGGGGATAAGGGAGCGAAATTTTCACCAATCCTATCTGCTAGCAGGTCTTCTATCTCTGTGAGGTCAGTATGTGTGATACTGTCGGTCACTAGTTCAGCACATGCTTTGGTCGTACCTTTTAGACCATGTCTGTAGCTGTAAAAGGCCTTATGGTTATCCTTGGCTGTGCTTGCTAAGTTTTGTAAAATGTTGCCCTTAGAGGATTTGACATGTTGATTTATTTGCCTGTTTAAGCTGAGGAGGGTATTTTTCAGTAGTTGGGGCCTCACCTTTGATTATATGGACAGCAACTTTTTTGCATTTGTTGCAAATATTACTCTCAGTTAGACTTAAATGTACCTCAATGTACCTTATATATGCTAATAACAATAAAAAATATGTGTTTACCATGTACAGGCGGTCTTACAGACTGCATTCCAGATGTCCCTACATGTAAGGAAAGGAAAGAAATGCAAATGAAACAAGACACAGGGAACAATTCCCAGAGCAGATTAAGAATAATCTCATACAAAAATATTTTGACCAGTTGAATACTCCCACAAACATCTCCCCTTATTTCTCTAGTATTGTAAAGCCTAACTCATACTTATCTCTGGCTCTAGATATATAAACGTATAAGGTATACACATATACAGATATATACAACACTTAGAATTATTTTTATTTTGCATAGCTGGTAGTTCTGCTTGAGACACTCCAGATATGATATCCACATCAGTGCCAACACCAAGGATTCTGTGTGAACCCTCTGCTAAGCTATCTTGATTTCTAACAGTGGACAGGAAGTCTTTTGTTTCAGTCAGGTGGTTTGGTAGTAAGATCACCCCTCGTAGCATCCTGTTCCTGGACAACTGCAATCACCCTGTGGCAGGCAAATGTTTTCATATCTCTTGCCCTGTGCTGTATCTTGGAATAACTTCTCCCACACCTTCTGACATCATTAATGCTGCAGGCCACCTGCTGCTTTTAGGGTACAGATGTCTTGGCTGCCATATCTCTGCATGAGATGAAACAGAAAACCGACACTAAATTAAATTTATAACACACAGACAACATGGCTGTGAACTCTGTATGAATGTATGTGTTAGTTATGCACACAATAATTGAAAAAGTAATGCTTCCTATGACTACGCCCTATTAAAATATTCATAAATAACAACAAAATAACAACAAATCTAACAGTCCTGTAATGCGGACAATAGTAGTGTAACTGTGTAATACATTGCAGTATTAACAATATTAATTCACAATGTAAAAGTAGAAGTAGACGGGGAGGAACTTATTATAATGCCATCTCTACTGGTGTGGAGGACAGCTAGGTAGATATTACAACCTTAACACATTCATGGAATACACATATACATGCACATAGAAACTACACTCTTCTGCAATATCTGTTCAAATTACCAGAAAATAAAACCTACAAAATTATGTCAGATAGCATTTTTTAGAAACTTTATAATGCAGACAAATAACTGATATACATGGGCTATGCCAATAGTACAAGATAAAGAAAATGCAGACAGACAAAAAAAAGTTGTATTGGGCAATGTAATCCATATTTAATATTAACTTAAAACATTTTGTAAAAATAGCAATATACATTGACAAGAAATCAGTTTAGAAATTGGATAAATATCCTCAAAGTGTATATTTAGCACTATAGAGCTCTCTTGATCCAAACAGTCTCCCCACTGTGATACAAGTTCTTTAGTTACACAATTACCTTTATATAGTGCAGATTTAGACCTCTGAGCACTGTGAGTATACAGATGAGGTGTTAAATCATTACAATTGCTTAATACCAGAACCATACATCTCAACCTATTAGCCTAAGAAATTTGGGCAAAGCCTGACCTAATTTGGGGGGGGGGGGCAAAGGCCCAAAATAGGGACAGATTTTAAATATTGCTCTTGTAAACTTTGAAAGTAGGTAGAATAACAGTGTTTTTGTTGAATGCATTTTCTAAAGTATATGAAGTCTGAAACTCAAACGTATGTCATTATTTAGTGACTTCATCCCTCACATTATCCCAGTGATGTGCCAGAAAAATATGAGAAACTGACTGAAATTTTGAGGACATTCCACAAAAATCTGGACAGTTCAGAGTCATGACCACAAACTGCACTAAGTTTAGGGATGTAAACATGGTGTAAGGAGATACACAGTTGCATGCACACACCCTAGCACTGTAAGGACAAGCATTGAAAAGTAGTAATTGCAAATGGTTTGTAGGTGTCTATGATTAATCTGACTACAGGAACAATTGGTGTTTCACGGTCTCCTCTCTTTGATGTACACTTAGTGGGGGTGAATCAGGGAGAGGAGACTTACCGAAAAAGCTGAAAGTACATTGACCGAGTCAGAAGAGCAACATTACTAGCATTCAAATGCTAGTATTAATGACCACATGTACTGCCTCTTATGAAGAAATGTTGTGCATATTGAAGAGAGTACATTAAGCATCGATCCATATACCATATGCAATAAAAAGGAAATGGAATTGCTATTAGGAAAGCATAGATAAGGGAATGAGGTACCATAAAGACCTGTTAGTAACAGCCTGCATTTCATTGCTGGAACCTGTGTTCTGAGAGACTGCTTTTCAATCTATCTGGAAATATACAGAGCTGAGTACATATTTTTTTGTTTTAGAGTTTGTACTGTTAATTGTTGCTTATAGTTTTTCAGATCTCTGCTGAAAGTGTCCCCCCCCCCTATTTTCTGCTGTGTCTCCAGTGGTATAACTGTTTTTTACGGCTTGTGTTTTATCTAACTCAAGGATCACTTGCATAAAATTAGACCTGTTAGTAACAGCCTGCATTTCATTGCTGGAACCTGTGTTCTGAGAGACTGTTTTTCAATCTATCTGGAAATATACAGAGCTGAGTATATTTTTCTGGTTTTAGAGTTTGTACTGTTAATTGCTGCTTACAGTTTTTCAGATCTCTGCTGAAAGTGTTTTCCCCACCTCCCCCTATTTTCTGCTGTGTCTTCGGTTGGTATAACTGGTTGTTACAGCTTGTGTGTTATCTAACTCAAGGATCACTTGCATAAAATTAGACCTGTTAGTAACAGCCTGCATTTCATTGCTGAAACCTTTGTTCTGAGAGACTGTTTTTCAATCTATCTGGAAATATACAGAGATGAGTATATTTTTTTGTTTTAGAGTTTGTACTGTTAATTGTTGCTTATAGTTTTTCAAATATCTGCTGAAAGTGTTTTGTTCCACCCACCCTCTCTATTTCTGGCTTGTAGTTTAAATTTGGTGCTTTTGCAGTTGCCCACCCCACTGTAGATTTAATCTGGGACACTCCCTCAGTCCTTTACCACATTCTACTTCCTCCTTCTGCACTTGCTTTTAGTGCTTTTTAATTTAATTGCATATTTTAAACTGGGTTTGGTCTAATATTGCTACGTACTCCAGTGTGCTAGCTTGTACTGTATGTGAATTGTTTTTACTGCTGTTTTAGCTACTATTCTGCAAAAAAAAAATAGTATAAGCCTGTTTCCTACCTTTCCTGTAACTAGTGTTCCAGATACAGATTTGCTGTATCCAGGACTGTATGTAAGCTTATGTGCCCCCCCAAGCCTTTCTGCGTTGGAGGGAAGTCTTCTAGCTTATCAGTGGGAGTGGTAAGCACTAGGAAACCTGTCTACCATATAAGGAGTGGTTCTGGCCCCAAAATTGTAGTTATTGGCTGTTTGGGTAATCTTTTCCATCTTTCTCAACTTTCTGATTTGAAAGCCAGCATTTGCACTTGTTTCTGTCCTGCAACTCATCTAGTACAGATACAGATTCTTAGTTTTAGCACTTAAATTTGTTTATTCATGCTCAGCACTTATTCAGAACTTGTAAGCACTAAATAAGCTAGTAATTACTATAGCACTCAACCTTCCTCATTACCTAGAGGAAAACAGTTTTTGTACTTACTTTTCTCACTTGCTTAGAGAAAAACAGCTCTTGTACTCACTTTCCTCACTTATCTAGAGGAAAAAAGTTTTTTATTCAGGCATGTCTAAGGGTCAACTCCCAGTGTTCTCTCCAGTCTATCTGATGAATCTGGGCATCTTGAGGCAATGTAGAAATTGCCTCATGTACACAGACAACCCTCTCCTCCTACCACCCAACACTACAACCTGTGAGAGATGCACTTATCTATCCAAACTGGAGGTAAAGCTCTCTCCAACCAAGACTGAACTTGACAGTCAAAAGGAGAAGGTAAACATTTGCACATCACCACACTTATCACATAGTTTCACTAAATCTACACCACCAAAATCCACACATAGTAACACAAAAACATTCGCAAAGGCTCTCAGTAATAATCTGTCTAAGCAACAGAGACCTCCAAAGCAGAAACGCAAGCAACCTCCATCTCCCAACACAACCCAGATGATACATAGCCCACAAACTCAGTGTGCCACTCAACCACAGCCAGTAAGGCAAAACAATGTACCCAACACACTAGTAATAGGTGACTCTATAGTCAGGCACACTGATGTCCCACTCACCAGGCTAAACAAGAAGAAGGTTACAGTCAGCTGCCTGTCAGGTGCCAGGATCCACCACATAACCCACACACTCAGGTCACTCCAAAACATGTACAAATATGACACTGTCATTGTCCATGTCGGTGTGAATGACCTGAGATGTACCTCCCTGGACTACATGAAAAGATACATGGAAGAGCTCTCTGATCTTGTAGCCCAGGTAGGTATGACCCTAGCCCTGAGTAGCATTCTGCCATCACCCAGAATGATATCGCAGTACAAGGACAAAATTATTGACTTCAACAGTTGGCTAAGCTTCTGGTGTCATTCTAATGGGATCCAGTATCTGTCTGCTTGGGATGACATGGTTGACAGACCACGATGCTTTGCCACAGATGGCCTGCATCTGTTGCCCCTGGAATTCTGGATACTGGCTAAGGCTCTTGCCGCCCCTATAGTGCCTTTTTTAGGCAAGGTTCAAATGACAAATTCACCACTGTAACAGGAACAGACAAGCAAAAACTGAGAGTAATTCTACTCAGTGCTAGAAGTCTAAATCTCAAAATGCACTCACTCGAAGCACTCCTTAAAATGGAGAACATTGATATCCGTGCAGTGACTGAGACCTGGTTCAAGGCTGCAGAGAGTACCCCTGCACTACCAGGCTATAACTCATGCCACACGTTTCAGCCATGTAACCTGGACCGAAACACCAAAGGCGGAGGTGTGTCCATATTCATTAAGGATATCCTCACCTCCAAGCTAGTTGCTCAGCATAATGCATCCAAGGTTATCCAAGTGCTACTAACTCTGGGCAAAACTGCAATCCAAATTGTAGCTTGCTACAGATCCCCCACCATGCCCCAGGATTCTCTTTTCTTGATGTACTGGAAAATATTAGGGTTCTACCAAACACCCTAATAATGGGCGACTTCAACTACCCCACCATTAACTGTGAAAACTACTCGTGTACCCACTCCTTAGCTCAACACTTTCTGAAATTCATAAACTCCAATGCCCTAGATAAACTTATCCACATGCCCACCAGGGGCAAGAATATCCTAGACCTAGTCATTACCAACATGAGTGACCGGTGTTCCACACCTAAAGTCAACTCCTCATTGGTCTGATCCGACCAAAAGCTAATCACCCTTGATAGCCACATCCCGCCCCCACCCCCATTAAGGAAACCACGGTAAAACATTTCTCCAAAGCCAACTTCATGCTTCTTAAGACAGAAGTGGTGAACTTCATGACACCCATGCAGATGGACAATACAGTTACAACTGCTGAATCCTACACAAATGCACTCTATAAGCACTTACACTAGTGCATGGATCGTGCTATCCCAAACAGAACTAAGATGCTATCCTCCAAAAAAAGGAAGCCAATCTGGTGGTCCCCTGCCATAAACAAACTGTACAACAGAAGGAAGAAACTGTTGCAAAAGAGAGTAAAATCCCTTGAGTGGAGGAGCTCTCTCTTCAGCTTCAGTAAGAAGCTGAGATCCCTTATAAGATCCTCCAAAGCTAGCTACGAAAACAAAATCTCCACTAATTCTAAGGACAGCCACAAAGCATTCTATAGCTATGTCAAGAATCTCGATGGCAACTCCCAAATCTGCTCTGAGCTACAGCACAATGGCACGAAAATTACAGAACCAACTGATATTGCCAACATCCTGGCAGATAGGTTCAATGCTAGCTTTACCCCCATCTCACCACCTAAAGGGCCCATATCTATACAGGAAGAATGCAGAGTCCATGTAATCACAACTATGCAGGTAAAAGCGGCACTTTCTAAAGCCAAAAACACAGCATCCATGGGACCGGACAACATCCCAGGCTGCGTTTTACACGAACTGGATCCCCACCTAAGCACCATGTTCAATAACAGCCTCGCATCAGGCTTTGTGCCCACAGAATGGCACACAGCAACAGTTATCCCACTCCACAAAGGGGGAGCCACCACTGATCCCGGGAACTATTGCCCTATTAGCCTGACGAGCCTGGTCTGCAAGGCCATGGAATGTATCATCATGGAACTCATAAACAAAGACATTGGTAACCTCCAAACTCTGGATCCCACCCAGTTCAGGTTTGTGAAAGGCAGATCATGCCTCCTGAACCTGATCAACTTCTTTGAGGCAGCCACCAAAGCTGTAGATGAGGGTAAGGTGGTTCACACAGCCTATTTGACCTCGCCAAGGCATTTGACACCATCCCCCATTCTGGAATTATAACTAAACTCACTAAACTAGGTATAAATCCCTACGTCACAAGATAGGTTGCCAACTGGCTCACTGAAAGAACACACACTGTAAAAGTGGCAGACTCCAAATCTGACCTCAAGCCAATGACAAGTAGAGTACCACAGGGTTCAGTCCTGAGACCTCTCCTGTTTGGTATCTATTTCTCTGAAGTACAGGCTAACACAGAAGTCCTCTGGCTAATGAAGTTCACAGATGACTGCAAACTAGGAGACATAGTCAAGTCCCCAAATGATGTGGACATCCTACAGAAGGGCCTCGCTGAGACAGATGCCTGGTGTCAGAGCCATGGCCTCAAGCTCAATGCCAAAAAGTGCAATGTCATCCCCTTTGGTAAAAACTCTGTACCAATGAAGTACCATATAAGTAGCAATCTACTTAACACCGAATGCGTGATAACAGACCTTGGGACCCATGTAGACAGTAGTCTCTCCTTTGATAGTCACATCGCCACAGTAGTCAGGAAGTCCTTCCACGTGGCACACCTCATCATAAAAGGGTTCTTATCCATTAAAAAAGAGGTTATTGTTCCCCTCTACTTGACACTCATTAGACCCATTATAGAGTACAATGCCCCTTTTGGAATGTACCTCACAAGACATCTGCAGCAGCTGGAAAGGCCACAGAAGTACGTCACAAAGAGGATTACTGGCCTCAAACAAATGCCCTACACTGACCGTCTCAAAAAACTCCAGCTTTACTCCTTAGCATATCACCTATTCCTAGGTGATCTCTGCCTAACATATAAAGCTATGTCAAATCCAGAGCTGTTGGACATGCTACACCTAAAGAAATCCCAATCCCTCCAATCTATATGCTTTAGGGACCTAAACCTTGTCACCACAATAAACAGGACATGCTGGAGGGATAGTTTCCTGTCCCAGAGACTTCCTATACTCTGGAACCGGCTACCCATCTATGTCAAGCAAAGTTCTTCATTAGCACTCTTCAAGAAAAATCTTGATGAGTGGATGGGAAATAGAAAATACACCCCAGGCATCACTTCTGTGTCTCTGCGCGGCAGTGGCACAGGAACATAACTTTCTTGGGTGGCATAAGCCAGGGAAACTTGTGGCTAGGCTTATGTAGGCCCTTGGGCCAATAGCCTAGCACCTACCTATGAACCTATAAAGACATAGGGGAATACACATGCAGTGTTTGCACTTTTTGTTTACTATTGTGTGAGTACACGTGTATCCTAACTGTTGCAATATCCCAGTAATCCAGACTTTTACTGGCAAAGTAGAATGGACAACTTTCATAATTGTTTATGTTGCATTTTCAATGTGGCTGGATACATTGTCACATTTTCAGTACATCTAAACCCTTTTTTGGCTTGCCAAAAATATGTCTTTGCAAGTGGCAAATATTGAAAATAATCTTAAATGATTATTCTTAATACCCTGGTTTGATGGTTCAAATCCATACAGCTTCTGTTTGCAAGATAACAAAGTTGAAGAAACATCAGAAAAGTACAGTGACAAAATGTTTCTTTTTTCCCCTTGATCATTTGCATGCAGTTTGGCATTGCACTCCACTGATTGGCAGCACTCGGAATCAGTGAACGGTAGTACATTTCCCAAGGTAAAAAACTGACAGGTTTAATTTGGAATGCCATCAGTAATGCAACTGAGACTGGAAGTGGTGCACTTTCATGAGCATGCTGGTCAATACAGAGTGAAGAAATTCAAGCAATCACTTACCTATCTCTGTGGCATAAGGTATAAATGAATTGAGCTTAGAGAAACAGTACAAGGGATGCAGGGTTTGAAACCTGCTCACAGATAATTTCACTGAGGAATGTCATAATATATATTTGACACTCAAACTGGTGTATGAATATTTTGAGCTGGGAAACTCAAGTAATGTCACTATTGAATAAACTTGACAGGCAGATCCATCCATCCATCCACATCTTTTTCCCATTTTTTGCACATGGGATCAGTGTGTCACTTCAATGATGACAGTCATCTAGAGCCAAGGTTTACACCACCAGGTGGCTAGCCTTCCAACGGTAGTTTTCCCACACCACACACTGGCACTTTTGATCAATTTAGAGTGTCCAATCCACCTACTGCATGCATTCGAAATGTGGAAGGAAACCAAGCACCCAGAGGAAATTCACACAAACACAGGGCAAACATTCAGACTCCACACAGAAGGCACCACAGCTGAGAACTGAATCAGAGAACCTCTTGCTGTGAGGCAACAACAATATCCACTGCACCACTGCAGATGTGTCATTTGAAATTATGTCACAATTAATTGTAAGTATTGTGTGAAAAATGTACCTATCTCTGTTGTTCCCTGTCCCCTTTTCCATTCCCATGGCATTACCTAAAGTCCTGATATTGTGAGACATAAGTGCTACCATTATTTGTTGGAACAACTCAGAACCCTGCCTTTGCCAAAATCTCCTTATGACACTATTTATCCTCCATGTGGCTCTGCAACTATACCAAGTCTCCTCCCTTTAAAATTAGCCTTCACATGCCTAATCCATAACATTTTTGCTCTTATATCTGCTATATCATAATATTGGCAGATTATATCTGCTATATCATAATACTGGCAGATAACCTGACTATTCTGGTTCTCAGAAAATTTACATAATGTTACCTTTTAACGTGGTTACTTACTTGTTTGTTAACTTTTGATGTCCTTCTAGTCTCATGTTGCAGTACTCCAAACTATTGGGTTTTCCTCTCTTGCTACCTGAACATCTGGCCAGTATACAAAAAGTTGTAGTTACTGCTAGGTATGTAGGACATCTGATGTTGGCCTAGGGACCATGGGCCATAAAAGTGATGTCTGCACATACCTTTCCTCAGAACTTCTCTGCTGCCTGTCAACCATCAGCATTCCTGCCATCTTCACTTCAGATCTCCATATTCCAAAGATAAGTACCCCGTTGGGCTGTTTTTTGATTCCTTTGTCACTGCATGCCTGTTAGGGTTACATGTCATCCAAGAAGGGAAAGTGCAACTGCAGTCATCAGATCCCTTATAAGGATGCCAATGAACTTTGCTTTTTCTGTCTAGGGTATGCATGACCATCTTTCTTGCGTGATCTGTCAGGCCTTCATGCTTAAAACACTATGCAGCCACCTGCATGCCTTGAATATATATTTAGAAAATCATTGTCTTAAATGCTTAGCTTTAGGGATTGAAAGATCATCCTGCCAGCTCATGGAACCACCCAAAAAGTAGGCCAAGGTTTCCAGGCACAAAGTTGCTACTGCTGCCCCTCTTCCATCTGACATCCCTCCTGTGGCTGACATTCACCTGGAGGAAAGCTCAGAGACTGCTGAAGCAGGTATAGCAGGTACCCCTCTGGATGACACAGAATCTAGAGCAGAAGGCACATCCGAGGAGGGTTCGCAGATGTCGCCTGGCGATGTAAAGTGGGAAACAACAGGTTCCTACAGCTGCCCAGACAGGCCTTTCCTCTGCTTTCAAGTCTATTGAATCTATTCCTTCTTCTGATACTAGGCCTTCCTCAGGGCCTATGCCTCCTAGGCCATCATTGAAAAAGAAAGTCAAGACCAAGCATCTTTTCACCCTCTCTCCTGAAAGCCAACCAAATTGGCAGGCCTTTTCACAGAGCCTATTTAATGCCTTTATGACCCTGAGGCCTGCCATGCCTGGATCTCCACAGGCCAGCCCTCCCCCTATTAGTTCCAGACCTCAGGTTGAGGATGTCATCCTACCAGAACCTGAGGATTCCTCAGACTCCTCTTCTGACTCCCTCTACTATGTCTCCTACATACCTTTTCTTTTTGGATATGCTTCTCCACAGGATGAATCTGTAGAGGCTGATTCCCTAGCAGTGGACCTCACCTTTGGGGAGACAATTTCTAGAGTGAGGGAATTTTTTTTTAAGTGGGATTCCTCTGAGATGTCTGAGGTACAAAAAAGATATTATGAGCTCCTGCAAATGGAAACCCATGCTCGTTCTGCAATCCCTCTAGCATTAGCATTCTTGGATGCTTCCAGTGCTGGCTCACTTAACCCTGATTCTCAACCACCTGCTCCCAGGAGGCTTGACAGGTTCTACAAGTCCCCTGAAGGGGTAAAATATCTGATCAAAAGCCCTGTAGTTGACCCTGCCACTGTCTCAGTCTCCACAGTCAAGCTATCCAAATTATTGCCATCTACTTCAGTCCTGCCCACTGACAAGGGCAGTAAGGTCATGGAGCACATTGGTAAGAAAGTTTACACTTCCTCTACCCTGGCCTTCAGGAGAGTAAATTACCAGACACACATGTCCAAGTATGCCTTGGCACTTTTGACCCAGGTCACCAAACTCTTAACTGACCTCCCAGACTCACCTTCCAAAGCTTAAATTTCAGACCTCATTAATCTCTCATCACAAGTCACTAGGTACTCTATTCATTCCAGCTATGATGCTGCAGAAGCCTGTACAAGATCAGCAGCCTCAGCTTCAGTCTTAAGGTGATACTCTTGGTTAAGGCTTCAGCCCTTACCTGATGACATTAGGATAACTCTGCCCTTTTTGGATCTCAAGTGGCTGAGCTATTCAAGGACCTTCAGCAGAAAGGGAATGAGTTGCAAGACCTTAAACTTCTCTTCATCTCCCCTATCCCCAAATTTCACAGAAACTATCCATCAAAGACACAGCTCATTAGGAAATACTCTGCTTCGGCTTCCCATGTTAAATGCAAAAAGGTGCAAGGAAACAGCAGACCCCTTCTAAGTCTGCTCAAACTCCTGCCCAGAAAATTCCCTTTCTGGATAGGGAGGTAGCCTCGGACTACCTGCCTTCACCATCTCCCTCTCCAGACTCCATTCCACTGTCCCTAAGACTCTCTCACTGTCTGCCTCTTTGGGAATTCATTACCTCAGACAGGTGGGTCCTCTCCATCATAGAAAAGGGCTATTTTATGTCCTGGGTCATTTCCATTCTCCCAGAGGGATTCCCCAGCCACCCAAAGATGAACTCCACCTTTTCCAGCCAGTCATAGACAGCATCCTTTCTCAAGGAATTGTACAAAAAGAAAAAAAGGAAAGAGGTTCTATTCAAACTTTTTCTGGTGCCCAGGAAGGATGGACCCTGGAGACCTATCCTGGGTCTCTCTCACCTCAACCTGTTCTTACAGGTCCCCACCTTTCACATGCTTTCTCTTCATACCCCTTTTCCTTTACTGATAACTCAGGGATTTCTAGCCACCTTGGACATAAAGGACACCTACCTCCACATACCTATAAGGTAAAGCTACAGGACATTTCTGCATTTTGTTACTGGTTCCTCACATTTTTAGCTCTTGGAGTTCTTGGCCTTGTCCTTTGAACTTTACTGCTCAAAGGGTCTTCACCAAATGCCTGGCTCCTGTGGTGACCTACTGCAGAGTCCAAGAGATCCAAATTTTTCCATAACTGGATGACCTCATGATCCAGGCAGAATGCCCCAGATCCCTGCAGAGCCAACTCCACAGTCATCTCCATTCTGCAAGCTCTAGGATTCAACATAAACTTTCCCAAGTCCAACTTGAATCCTTCCCAGGACCAGGTTTTCCTGGGCTGCAGAATAAGGTCAGATGTTATGAGGCCATTCCTCCCACCCCAGAAAGTGGAAACCCTGACCCAATACCTGGCCACAGTCTTCAAAGCCACTGCTTTGACAGCCAGACAATGCCTCAGGTTTCTGGGTTACATGGCCTCCACTATTCCCATGCTACCTCTGGCAAGACTCAACATGAGAAAATTGCAATGGTACCTCAAGTCCATATGGTTCCAACACTCACACCCCTTGAACTTTGTCATCTCCTTCCTCTCATGCCTCAGGAAGGAAATTCTGTGGAGATTAATCCAGGTTATGCTCAATCCAGGACTTCCACTGCAACCCCTTCCCCCTGTCCAGTAGATGTACACATATATCTCAGATCTGGGCTGGGGGGCTACTCTGGGCAGCCTGAAAGTGCAGGTTACCTGGTCCCACACCTTCAGGTGGGAACACATCAACATCAGGGAAATGAGAGCAATCATATTTGCCCTAACAACCTTTCTTCATGCCCTAAAACAAGGGCCGCTGGAGTTGTTCACAGACAATACTACGGTTCTCTGGTTTGTGAACAAATAGGGAGGAACCAAATCATATTTGCTTTGCAGACTTGCTCTCAAGGCCTGGGACCTGGCAGCCCAACATGGAATCTCCCTGCAGGCAATTTATATCCCTTCAGCTCAGAACATTCAGACAGACACCTTGAGCAGGTCCATGTCACAATCCCACGAATGGATGCTTCACAAGGATGTGCTTCTGGACATTGTCCACAGGTGGAGTACACCTCATATAGATCTGTTTTTCTCCCCCTGAAAAAACAACTACCACTGTTTTGCACCAGGCTACCTAGTTGCTTAGCAAGGGCAATGGATGCCTTCTCCATCTCATGGAAGGGGATGTTTCTGTATGCATTGCCCCTCTGCCCAACACTTCAAAAAGTCCTGCTGTAGATCCAGCAGTTCAAACCAAACATCTTGCTGGTGACTCCCTGTTGGCCAAGAGAGCATTGGTTCCCCCTCCTTCTGCATTTAGCCAGGGGCAGTCACCACAAGATACCTCACAGAGCGGACCTTCTCACACAGGAAAAGGGGTCCCTGTTCATCCCCACCTGGAATCTCTGAATCTTACCCTGTGGGTGATAGACTTCTGATCCCTTCTAGGCACGTTTACACAGAGGACATGCTAGCAGTCCTGCAGGAGTCCAGGAAACCTAATACTAGGACATCTTATTTGTCTAAATGGAAGAGGTTCTCCGTGTGGTGTCACCAAAGACAGCTAGACCCACTGCAAAGTGAGATCCCCTTAGTGATGTCCTATCTGTGTGAACTTGTGCAAACAGGGTTGGCATATTCCTCTGTTAAGGCACATTTTGCTGCTATTTCAGCCTGTCTGCCTCTTGATCCTCCTCTAGCCTCCCGTCTCCCTTCAGAGTTATTCCTCAAGGGAGTACAGTACCCCAGACCCCTCAGAAGACAGGTCCCTCCTCCATGGGATCTGAATTATGTTCTAGGGGAAACTCACTGTTGCCCCCTTTGAACCAACTTCCAAGGCTTCTCTGAAACATTGCACCTGGAAAACTGTACTCCTTGTGACCCTGACATGAGTCAGAAGAGTGTCAGAATGCCAGAGCCTCATGGCAATACTCCCCTTCCTCTTCTTCCACACAGATCGAGAGACACTGAGGACCAACCCCTCTTTTATGCCCAAGGTGATCAATTCTTAAATCAGGGTATTCACCTGCCCACCTTTTTCCCTCATCCCCAAAATGACAGAGAGAGAGTCTTACATTCCCTTGATGTTCACAGATAACTTAGATTTTCCCTTGAAAAGACTAAGGCCATAAGAAAATCAGACCGACCTTTTGCCTCCTTCCATCCCAAAGCCTTGGGAAAGGTGGTGACAAAGCAGACCATTTCTGTTTGGATCTCCAAAGCTATATCCTTTAGTTAGACATTCTAGGGGAAACAGCTCAAATCCAAAATTAAGGCCCACTCCACTAGAGCCATGGCTTCATCTGGGGCCTTCTTCAAAGGATTAGACACTGCTTCCATCCTAAAGGCAGCTACTTGGTCATCTGTCCATACCTTCACTAAACAGTACAGATTGGATCATGTCTCCAGATCCACAGTAGGGTTTGCAAGGGAAATCCTGCATGACTTTGTGGAGAGTAGCTCCATACCACCTCTCTCTTCTTCACTGTAAGCTCTGGCACTCACCCAAGAGTTTGGAATAGTGCAACATGAGAATAGAAGGACACCGTATAGTTGTGTAAAATCTTACTATAACCATAGATGTTCTTGTCTTCCATTTTGCAGTATTCATTCCCTCCCACCTTACCACCTTCTCTCCATCTAAACTATCAATTCCTGGATGGCACATAGCCCATACAGCTTTCTGGGACTGGGGTCCGATTGGGGCCTTCAGTTCTGAGGAAAAGTATGTGCAGACATCACTTTTATGGCCCACACTGCCTTGGCCAATGTCAGACATCCCGCATACCTAGCAGTGACTACAAGCTTTTGTACATTGTTATGGTAAGATTTTACACAACTATTCTTTATCTACTATTCAGCGAACTATTGATCTTGTTAATCTTGTTGTATATATTTTTGAAACTATTTGTCACTTATGTAATCAAATGTATTCTCATTGCACATATTCTCCTTTATGTTTTATGTTTATGTCACAATGGAGCTTTTCTTCCCAGGCCTCCACTAAAAATGGGCTGATAAAGAGGACCATCCAGGTAAACAAAACACAGATAAATAAATAAATAAAGACATATTAGTGATGTGGCAAGGAGATGTGAGAAGGCTGAATATGCCAGTATAATGCACTAGCAGCGCTGCTTGTTGCTAAATATACACTTTGACTCATTTCAGGTCTATTCTCTCTCACAGTGGATATAAAAAGTGTACACATCCCTGTTAAAATTCCAGGTTTTTGTGATATAAAAATGAGATCACAATAAATAATTTCAAAACTTCCCTCCTTTAATGTGACCTATAACCTGCACAATTCAATTGAAAAGCAAACAAAATCTGTTAGGGAAAAAAATATAAAAAATAAAAAATGTACAATACGCTGGTTGCATATGTGTTCACACCCTTAAACTAATACTTTGTTGGGTGTGCACACCCTTAAACTAATACTTTGTTGAGGCACCTTTTGATTTAATTACAGCATTCAGTCTTCTTGGGTACACACCTGCCATCAATTAAAGAGACTCTGATTAACCCTAAATAAAGTTCAGCTGTCCTGGTAGGATTTTCCTGACATTTACTTTGTTGCCTGCTACAGCAAAAGCCATGGTTCACAGAGAGCTTACAAAGCATCAAAGGGATCTTATTGTTGAAAGGTATCAGTCAGGAGAAGGGCACAGACAAGTTTCCACAGTATTGGATATACCATGGAAGACAGTGAAGGCAGTCATCAAAAAGTGGAGAAAATATGGGACAACAGTGATGTTACAAAGAACTGGACATCTCCAAAATTGATGAACAGACAAGATGAAAACTGGTCAGGGAGGCTGTCAAGAGACCTACAGCAACACTGAAGGAGCTGCAGGAATTTCTGGAAAGTACTGGTTGTGTTCTATATGTGACAACAATCTCCTGTATTTTCCATATGTCTGGACTATGGGGTAAGGTTGCAAGGCAGAAGCCTTTTCTTAGAAAAACATCCAGGTCCAGCTAAAATTTCCAAAACAATACATCAAGTCTCCCAAAAGCATGTGGGAAAATGTGTTATGGTCTGATGAGACCCTAGTTGAACTTTTTGGCCACAATTCCAAAAGGTACGTTTGGCACAAAAATAACACTTCGCATTACCAAAAAGAACACCATAGGTTCCTAGGTTCATAGGTTGGTACTAGGCTATCGGCCCTAGGGCCTATACAAGCCTAGTCATAACAATTCCCTGGCTATTTCTTCCCACACTATTTACTTCCCTGGACCCCTTCAAAGGTCCCTTTTGAAGAAGGCCAAAGGGGCACTCTGCTTGACATGTATGGCCAGTCTATTTCAGAGTCTGGGGAGTCTGTAGGTCAGGAACCTATCCCTCCAGCAAGTTTTGTTTATTGTGATGACAAGGTTTAGATCTCTGGAGTGTGTGGCTCTGAGGGATTGTGATTTCTTTAAGTGTAGCATGTCCAACAGCTCTGGGTTTAACATGGCCTTGTATGTTAAGCAGAGATCACCTCTGAGTAGACGATATGCAACAGAGTATAGCTGGAGTTTTTTAAGGTGGTCAGCATAGGGCATCTGCTTTAGGCCTATGATTCTTTTAGTGAGGTATTTCTGTGACCTTTCCAGTTGTTGTAGGTGTCCTGAGAGGTACATTCCAAATGGGGCATTGTATTCTATAATGGGTCTAATGTGGGATGAGTACAGTGGGACAATGACCTCCTTTTTCTGGATGAATACCCTTAGTGATGAGGTGCGCCACATAGAAAGATTTTCTGACTGTTGTGGTGATGTGGTTATCGAAGGTGAGACCACTGTCCACCTGTGTCCCTAAGTCTCTTATCACACTTTTGGTGTTTAGTGTATTGCCACCTATGTGGTAATTACGGGTACATGTTTTTCCCCAAAGGGGATAACTATACATTTTTTGGCATTGAGTCTGAGCCCATGGCTCTGCCACCAAGCATCATTTTCTGTAAGACCCTTTTGTAGCGTATCCACATCATTTGGAGATTCAATAATGGCTCCCAGTTTGAAGTCATCTGCAAACTTTGTTAACCAGAGTCCCTTAGTATTGGCCTGTACTTCAGAGAAGTAGATGCCAAACAAGAGTGGTCCCAGTACTGAACCCATGAGGTACTCCACTTGTCACTTGTCTGGAGCTGGATTTGGAGTCAGCTACTTTTACAGTCTGGGTTCTGTCAGTAAGCTAGTTGACAACCCATCGAGTGAAGCATGGTGGTGGCAGTATCATGCTTTGGCATTGCTTTTCTTCAGCTGGAACTGGGGCTTTAGTCAAGGTGGAGGGAATTCCGAACAGTTCCAAATACCAGTCACTTTTGGCCCAAAACTTTCAGGCGTTTGCTAGAAAGCTGAAGATGAAGCAGAATTTCACCTTTCAACATGACAATGACCACAAGCATACATCCAAATCAACAAAAGAATGGCTTCACCTGAAGAAAATTAAAGCTTTGGAGTGGCCCAGCCAGACCCCAGACCTAAATCCAATAGAAAATCTGTGGTGTGACCTGAAGAGGGCTGTGCACAAGAGATGTCCTTGCAATCTGACAGATTTGTAGCACTTTTGCAAGGAAGAGTGGGCAAATATTGTCAAGTCAAGATGTACCAGATGTACCATGCTGATAGACTCCTACCCAAGTAGACTGAATGCTGTAATCAAATCAAAAGGTGCTTCAACAAAGTATTAGTTTAAGGCTGTGCACACATAACAAAGTATTAGTTGATGGGTGTGCACACTTATGCAACCAGCGTATCGTACATTTTTTATTTTTTATATTTTTCCTCTAACAGAGTTGTTTGTTTTTCAATTGAATTGTACAGGTTATAGCTCACATTAAAGGTGAGAAAAGATTTGAAATAATTTATTGTGGTCTAATTTTTTATATCACATAAAACTGGCATTTTAACATGGGTGTGTGCACTTTTTATATCCACTGTATTTATTTCTAGCATCTTTTGCATTTGTTCTATGCTCAGCAGTGTGAAAACATGGTTCACTGCGAAAAGAACAAGTGAAAATTTTACTTTAGGTTACCTTGTGCAACGCAAGCAAGCCTGGAAACAGTGGACAACCATCAGCACCCTGGATAGTACTCAGTGAAGAAAATGAACCTGTCTGGTAACTTTCTCTGTGGTACAAGGTACAAGTGCAGTGACTTCAGATAAAGAACGCTAGTGATTAATGTTTTAGATCCAGCTGAAAGATACCTTTTACAAAAGGTGTCAAAATCACATTTCTCATATTTTGATTAGGAATGTAAGACTAAAGACGAGTGAGAATGATATACATGTTTATTGCAAGCAATGTGTCAGTAATGCTTGTATAACTGAACATTTCTATTTAGCATATATCATTAATGCTTCACATATAACCTGAAGCTAATGTGTCCGATTTCTTAAACATGGCAATGATGCTGTTTCATCTAAAATGCACTAGCATATGCATATATGTCGGGCACAATACTTTTGTTATAATCATATAACTCATCATATATCCTAAATATGTGTTTAGGACAGGTTTGTCTTGTGAAATGTGTATGTAACATACCCTGACCTGTATTACTCAGCTCATTCAACTGCATCCATCTGAAATGTATTTACGATAAGAAATATTGACTTTTACATGGGAATGCATTCCCAGGACTACTTAAAGTCACACACATACAGCCCTCTCTGAAGTATAGCTCCATTCATTCTGAAATTAGTATACATTTCTAATTACTATGCTTAAAAAGAAGTTCTCCTGTGGCAATGAACGTTAGTTAGCTACGTTTCAATTTTTTGCATCCTTTATTCCATGGGTTTGAATCTGACATGTTAAAACACAATTTTAACAGTGTGCAAGTCTCTGCATCAAATGTGTCACAATTCTTCCTAGTTGTCCTTCCGAACACGAAGAATTATAAGCCAAACCATTAAGAATTGCATTGTTGAGCATTGCAACATATGTCAGTAATTTGAACATTAACATGGCAAATCTAACAGCCATGTTTCATATCTTTAATGATGTTTGATGTAAGTACAGCCAATGTGTCTGTTAAGGAATGCATGCACTTGCAATTGTGCTAATGTGGTTGACAAGGCTGTGCTTCCTTATGCACAATCTGTCACAAGCATGATCTGAATTTGTGCCATTTCAGACATATTTTGTTAGCCTCTTTCTGCAGACATGGCTGGAGATGAAGAGAATGATGCTAAACTTAGAGCACAAGGGGGGAGATTGAGGAATCCAGGATATTTATCACCCTCCCTGTAAAGCACTACAGCCACAGGCTGCTGCAGGGGGCTTATACTGGGTATTAGTATGAGGCTGCTGCTTGGAATAGCTTTGTCAAGGCGGTCTCCAGTGCAACTGGCATTCCATGCACTGGGCAACAATGTCATCACCACTATAGTGACCTTAAAAAGCATAAGTAGGACCTCCTAAACCAATGGCAGGCAGAATTTAGGACTGCAAACAACCCTCAGTTTTATAAGCATTCTGGACCATAACCTGTCTGTAATATGATATTAATTATTAGGGTTACCACCTGTCCCTCTTTGCGAGGACAGTCCTACTTTGGGTAGTTGTGTTCTGTGAAACAAAAACTAAAAAATGGCAAATGTCCTGAGATTTTAAGGCAAACTATGTTTCTTAAGTTTTCTTTAATAGTTACAATAATGGTTATTTTGTATCTGATACACAGAAATATTATATGAAATAGCATAAGCAACTAATATGCTACAACATAAGCTTTTACTTTTGCAAAAAAGTGAAGTTCTAGCCTTTGCACTGGCCATGGGTATGTTTTGTCCTGCAAAATCTCACATTTCTACAACAAATGTCTCACTTTGGGCATATGAAAAGGTGGCCACTCTATTAATTATGTAGCCATCTAATGTAGTTATTCATAATGTTTATATATAGCTTTTCTCCCCAGGACTCCATTGAAAATGGGTTCACTTTGGCCCAATGGACTATCCTGGTAAACCAACTGCAAATAAAATAAAAAAAAAATATATATATATATATATATATATATATATATATATATATATATATATATGTGTGTGTGTGTGTGTGTGTGTGTGTTGTATATATATATATATATATATATGTATTTATATATATATATATATATATATATATATATATATATATATATATATATATTCTTTTTGAATTTTACAGCTGCAGATGGGAATAGCAGCAAACTGTGAGGTGCACCAGGAGAGATTAAGTCACATCAGCAAGGCATAGGGTAAGTATACCTCAGGTCCAAATGCAAGCCAGATAACTATTTTCAGTCCCTACCTCAGCATCTTGAGCAGGCATACCTCTGCCTAGATATCAAGCATGAATGTCTTCTCCAATAGCTCTTGCTGCTTGCATTAGGCAATGAGAACACAGGATTTGTTGTATTTAGGTTCAATACCAAGAGGCAGCAATTAGTTTTTATTACAGGATAATATTTCTAAAATATTAACAGCAGTTATATGTCTGTAACAATTCATTTATGATAATTGCAATAAGTGCATGTAAATGCATATATCTTGTACATCATAGCAAAATACAGGCTATTTCTTATATCCTATCAGTGAGATTTGTTTATTTTATTACATATTAATAACTTCCCATCATATGTGGATGTGACAAAAGTGTACAATAATAAATTATCATATTTATGTATTGCCAAAAAAGTTTATTAAAAAGACATTCCATGGATCTAATCCCCGCCTTTTTTTAGGGGGGGTTATAATTTATTAACATTCTGCTGTTTTCATACCTTGCTGCTGAAAACAAAATGACCAACAGTACAGAGGAAAACCAACCACTAGGGCTTGGCCCACCATACCTCTACAGATGGCAGTACACACACCCTGTAATTTGAGCTCACAACCTATCAGTGTTGCCTCCACAACTCCTGCCATACTTGTTTTACCTGTGTCAGGTAGCACTGCTTTGGCTGCTGGTGCAGTGGTACCCCCCCAAGAGAAATATCAGTGTAGTTGGTGATTTTTTTACCAGCCAGGAGCTGATAAGGCTGGTGGAAGGGCCTTGGTGCTCTTATTGGCAGGGTTGAAATGGTCCTGTGTCAAATTGCAAAAACAAAGCCACATATGGCACTGAGCCAGGCAGTTGATACAGGAGACAGTGATGTTGGTTCTGACAGTGAGGGCTAGATTCTCTCTGCTCTGAAGCTGGATATGGGTGTGTCTTCAATGTCTTCTATCTATCCTCAGTCATGCTGTCCCCAACCTTTTGTCTTCATCACCCTGTCTGTCTTTTATGTCCTGCATGTCTGTACCTACTTCCTAACCTTCCCTACAGCCTAATTTTGACATTCCTAAACACCTTCCCCCAACATTCCTCTCTATATAGAAAATACAGAAAATGGAACCCTGTCCCAAAAACAAATTACACCCCATACGTAGCTCTCCACTTCACCTATGTGTCTTCTTGACATAGTTTATTTGGCCCAATTGGCTATACACAATTATTCTGCTGTCATCCATCCCTGGTGTGGTAAATCTCTAAACTCATAAAATAGTGTGTGCAATACTATGTTTATATTGTGAAGAAGCAAATAGCTATGGTGCTCTCCCACCACCCTCTTGCCAGTCACTATATCCTTTCTCCTATGTCCTAACCTCTGCTTGCCCCCACCATTTTTACCACTGTCCTATCAACCCCTTTTCACATGTTTAGTCTGGTCAAAAAATAGATTCACAGACAACATACATGGCCAGAAATGGCAATGGAAAAAACTTCAATTTATGTCCTAAGCATTTACACAGAGGTTGGTATTGTACACTAGTGCTGAGTGATGGTGAATGATGTTTACTTTCCTATGACAAAAGCTGAAGATTTTAATTTCAGCTGCAATGATCTGCTTACTTTTCTGCAAATGTGCTTAATTCTGCTGGGCTATGAAAATGCAGAGTAAAGACAGACTAAAGGCAGTACTGTGAAACAGTTAATATAACAGCCATTGGGCTACTGAATGTAATAAAATGGGAGATCCTATGTGGTGTGTTGAGATAATTCCTATTTGTAGACTGATGTTTTTTGCATAGGGTTATGGGTTCGATTACAGCTCTTGGTCAAATTATTATTTCATGGCATTTCATATTCCTATCATCTAGTGAAATGCAAATGTCTGTATTTCTCTCCATTTACATTTTATTAACATACCATTTGACTAGTGCAGAAAGACATAATTTTCAAAAGCACTGCATCCCCACCAGGGAGACTTAGCAAGCCAGTGTTATCCTTCTTATGTCTTAATATTGGTTGCAGTCTCCTACCCCTTATTTCTCATTATAGCAAGCACTGAATTTACAGAACATGACAGCTTAATAAAGAGATTATAACTAAGAGTAACACACCATACAGATGGCCCTACATGTCCCACAAAATATACTGCTACTATTCCACCCTACAGCCATGTCTATCTCTCTCCGTTCAGCCCTTCTGCATCAGTAAGTTGTCACTGCCCTTCAGCTGTGTTATTTAAACTGTGCAAAATATGAATTCCTTTATGGCATGATGAGACAATTCCCATGTGTATAGGCAGATTTTTGATTACTGTCAAGAGTTCTAATTCAGACATTAAGTAAGTGTTATTGACTACTTAAGTACACTGTTTATGTCCGGCTGTTAGCTGCATACTGTTATGAGCCACTATTATTCTGGCATAAGCTGCTTTGTCCCTGCCTTTCTCTTACGTTGTCTATGTATCCTCTCTCTTCTGCAACATTAGTTTTCCTCCTCTGCATTTGCACAATGTCTGTCACCAAGCAACAACTGCATCTGAGGCTAAATGGAAATACACACCTCATGGCAAAATCTTGAGAGATTTTGCCTTCTGCCACATTATTTGGGTCTATATTATAAACCCGAAAGCTCTAAATAGCGAATGCATCTGCATCAACACATATAGGTCGATGTACAAAAACAGCGAAATGCGTATTCAGCAAAAATGAAAACACAGAACGTATTTCATCAACCAACAGTGCCATGCAGGCAAGCTCAAACTAACTAAATAAAATTAAATTAACACACTTTTGCAGGGGGGTAAGTCCCCTACACCCCTACACCTCCAACTTAAATATACCAACTTCGAGACCACACTACAGTGGGGAAAAGGATATATTTCCTCATCCCCGTAATCACCCTGCTGGGTAAGCAAATACATTTGATGTTTTCATTTTTGCCGATTACGTATTTCAATGTTTTTGTACATCGACCTTTATGTGTCCATGTAGATGTATTCTCTATTTAAAGCTTGAGGGTTTATAATATAAACTCCATTATTTTGGTGTCCTTCATGCTGCTGTGTATAGCTATGTATAGTCCATTTAATCTACTTTTCAAGAAGCTGAAGAGATAAATGTACAGCTTGCATTTGTCATGAGGGTAACGAAGATGAATACATGCATTCTCATTTTCTGCAATCTGTTGTCACGTGGAAATTTTTATGAAACATGACTTCCTACATGGTAAGTTTGGATAATACTCTAGTAGTAATTTTGTTCTTGGAATGCTTTCATGGTTCGAATCCAGATGTATGCAAAAATGTTCTTGACTGTTTTGTATGACTCCTGTGGCTGTAAATGTTGGCTACACCTTTTATCAACACACCTTTACTCTACTGCTATATTAATATGCCTTCTCTATGTTATTGCCTAAATAATTATGCCAATAATGCAAACAGTAACACAACAGACATATGTGCAGAAATGATACATGCACTAATGTGTTATTACGTGTGTACTGTGTATTCCTATCACCAACTGCCCATCTCTTCCAACCAAGTCTTTGTCATTCAATAAACCTCATTCATTTCAAATTTTTTTTCAAAAGCTATGGTTCCACCAGGAATTACATGTTTGGTCCCACATGTGTTTCACAGTACATCTGTAGTATTAATACAAGGATTGGCTAAATGCATCTGTCATGACAAATGTGTAAATAATGAAACATGAAACATAACCATAACACATATCTGTTCTATATTCCAGCAGGTTCACATATGGTTCTATTGAATATAATGCTTCTTTGCATGAAAGTCAGTAAATAGTACCATAGCATATTGATAATTCCCATTCTAAGTTCAACATCTCAAGATATGAAAATGCACGGAGCAGTACTTTGCCATCGGCAGTGCAATTAAGCTTGGTAGCTCTGTGCTTCTGGCAGAGAGGAAAAGGAAAAAGCAAAGAGATCTTTGTTTAGGTTGTACAACATTTGTATGTTTGTACTTAATTTTGAGAACAGGTTACCTTGATTTCAGAGAGATGTTGAAGCAATTAATTTAGTCAATGTATGTCTGCTCTCTAATGGTTACTCTTGAAACTGTGTTACAATATTGTTTAAACTATTCACATATAATCCATCCCTGCTATTCTGCAGTGTACTGTCCTATGTAGGAAGTGTCTGTCTGTCTTGGCACTGCACATTGTACAAACATGAGACAAGACAAGTGTGCAATCATTCTAAAATGAACTAGCACGAATGTTTGATTAATAATCCATTGGTTTACAACTGTGATTTTCTTTGGCATCCCATATTCTGAAGCAGTTAGGTGACTCTCACAGTATCACAATGTACATGACAGACAGTACCTAATTCTTAGTAGAGAAGTATGTCATTACATAGGACAGTCACTCTACTGTTACATTGTCCTGTGCATGCATATGCATTTGTCCCAAAACCTGTGTGAGAATGCATTTAACTTTGCACACAGTTCCTTTATCCCATGTTTAACAGGAACATCATTTATGCAGCACAATGTTAAGGTCATCCTGTCAAAAATGCACTCTTCCCCCTGAAGGTTCAGACTTGTCCTGTGGTACTTGCTACTAATACAGTAGTCTCTAGATGGTATCACTAGATTGGTGGAGGTTTGGTGCTTAATACAAGGAACATGTGTGTGTGTGTGTGTGTGTGTGTGTGTGTGTGTGTGTGTGTGTGTGTGTGTGTGTGTGTGTGTGTAATGCTTGGTTCCATGTCCACTTCCCATGAGGAGAATGCATTTTCCTTTGCAGACACCTCCCTTATCCTACTGTTAACAGGAACATCAATGATGAGATCATCATGTCAAGATTACATTGTCTGCCCTTAAGAGTAAGACTTTTCCTGTGGCACTCGCAAATAATATTGTGATCTCTTGACTGTGTAACTAAATAGGTAAAAGTTTCTATGCTCAATATAAGAATCTTATGTGTGTGATTGTGGGGAGTATAGAGTCAAGTGAGCATGTTCTTCAACACAGGTGTGCTTAATCAACTTCCATTCTCAAGAAACATTTTAAACTGCCAGATGACTCCACCATCCCCCTTATCCCATCCTTCATATCCACGTCTTCTCTACAATGCGCTGATTGAGGTCATTCTTTCTAAAGTACACTGTCACACTATGGAAGTCAGACCTCCTGTAGTGCTTGTGATTTATACAGTGATCTGTAGAATATGTAGCCACTGGTCTACTTTTCTTTGTTGAAATTTCATTATTTCGAAAAAGGAAAGTAGAGGACCACTTATGTGAAAGTGCACTTAAACAAAAATGCACTTTTGCAAATATCGGTTCAACGAACCATTAAGAATGGAAATAGGAAACACTGCAGTGCCGAAGCACACTACAGTGGGGAAAAGGGAATATACCTGTTTCCCCACTATAGTGCAAACTCGGAGTTAGTATATTTAAGTAGCGGGGGGTGTGCATTTTCATGTAAGTGGTCCTCTACTTTTCTTTTTGAAATAATGAAATTTTGACTAAGAAAAGTAGATCCACCACTTAGGTTATTGGTTTGAATGGATGAAACCATGTGTGGGTAGAGCTCATAATATATTGGAATGCTTTGAGTCACAGTTGGCATGCGTAACATTCCACTCAAGTGACATATTTTGCCTAGCACAGTAATCCAGCATCAATATATCGAGTTTTAATGATAGCAGTGTTTCTACAATGAAGTGGTGAGGTCATCCTCTTAAAGATGCTGTGTGTCTCACTTGTAGTCAGATTTCTACTGTGGTGTGTCTTTTTAATGTAGTGATCTGTAAATTATGTAACTAGATAGGATGATCAAATCTCAGAGTGGTGAACTTGTCTGCATGGGGCTGTAGATTCATGTAGGTATAACTTTCGCAACAGCTCAAATCAATCCACTTCCACATGGGTAAACCTTATACAGGTAGATGAGTCCCCCATTCTGTTATCCCACTTTTCATAGCAACATCTTCTCTGTGGCATACTGATGAGGTCATTCCTTCTAAAGTACATTGTCACACTTTAAGAGTTAGACTTTTCCTGGATCACTTGATATTCTTACACTGTTCTCTACAGTGTGTAACTAGATAGGTAGAAGGTTCAAATAAAGAAGTTATTAACTTCTAAGAGGGTGTGTGTGATCGTAAATGGATTCAAGACTGGTTTATACACATTTATAGGGGCAACATTTACAACCCAAGATGGTGGTCAAAGTCATTTTAATGCACACATCTTCTTGGCAATACACTGCTGATGCCATCTGTTCATAGATGTTGTATGCCTCACTTGTACTCACAATTCTCTTGTGGTTCCAATTGTTGTTACTGTACTCTATAGATTGTGTAATTAGATGGGTAAGTGGTTTGAGACCATCCTTGCTTATTGTGTCTGTGACTGCTGTTATATAAAGTTGCCTACTTCACTACCAGTATTATGTACACTTCCACTTATGAGAGGTATTTTCAGTGGCACAGTGTTAAACTGGCAAACGTGAGAGCATCACCAGGTAAAAATACATTTTTGTCAATACAATGATTGTATAATGCTGACATAATTGCAGTATCTCACAGTTGTAGTGTGACTTCAGTTGTGATGTGTGACTTTGATATTGTGCTTTGTAGATTGCATACCTACATAGGTAAGAGGTTTGAGCCCACCTGTGAGTGTGCCTTTCACTATCATACTGTGTATACTGCTCTTCAAATACATCTATGATGTGTAGCTACATAGCAGTATTGTGTCCTTCAACCACTTTTTAGCATAAAAATCCTGCTAATAAACAATGGTGATGCCATCCATTCAACTGGACACTGTCACAGTTGTACAGCAACATGTCGTGTGGTGCTTGCAATTCAGGCACTATTCTCTACCTTATGATCTTAGGTACTTAGTTCAAATCCAGCCATACTGTTCAGAATACATTGTGTCAGTTTTATTGTGACTGTACATGTTGCTAACATTGTTGTCAAACACATCTGCTGTGTACACATATAGATAACAAAAAGCAATAATTTCTCACATAACAATTCTTTTCTTGTGAGTAATGATGGCATGTGATTACAGTTTAGTTTTATTACATAACATTTCTAGTAAGTATTCTCCTCTGGCAAGAAGAAATGAGACAATATTCTGTATGTTGTTGCCTTACTTCAGCAATAACAGGCACACATATCCCTTGCAGCAATAACATGATGTAATTTATTGAAATACCAACTTATCTCACAATTGTAGTGTCACTTCTATGGCTAAGCATTCACTCTTTACAACATCATGCAGTTTATTTAGTCATATGGGCAGGTGTTCAAAACCCACATTCAGTGACTGTTAGCATTGTGTGGTTTTACACTGTAAAGCCTAAATGGCACCCATCACAGTTTTAACATGTACATTTATAGTGGGAGAGGCCTCCGCCATCTCTTTTATCTCAAAGAGATTGTTTTTAACTTAATCATATAATGTAATGACTTACTATAGGTTGAGTGTCATAGTTATGTTAGCACTTCCACTGGGGTGCTTATGTTTCGTTCACGTCATTCGATTAAAATAGTTTGCTGTTCAGTTCCCAGAAAGGGCAACATTATATAAATGTACTGAAATTACACAAAAAACATTATATCTAGTTTTTTGTATTTATTTTTATGTTGGACAATACTATATAATCACCTGTTGTGATTTAATGACAGTGAAATGGTTATTCGTGACATGTGCTGTTAGTGCTTCTGTGGCATGTGGACTGAGGACTGGCTTATATAGCATACCTACACATTTATAATGTGTATTATTTCTGGGACAGTGTGTGTACTACACAATGCAATCAGCTTCCTTGTCATAGAAACAGTGGTATTATAATGCTGACTGTTTTGTGGAGAATAACATGTGCAGCTCCTTTTCAGCATTCTGAATAAATCATATTGTTGACACTATATTTGTAACTCCTTTCTTATGTCTCGAATTGATTTCAGTTATTTGTGACAGCCTCCATTGCTATCCCTGTGGTACATGCAGTCAATACAGAGGTCTGCAGAGAGCCTAGTATCATAGGCAGGGGTTTGAATCTTGTACCATATGTCTGTTAGCAGTGGTTAATACACAGAAAATAACCATGACACACTGAGAGAGACACCTTTTTCAGGCCTTTTCTGAAAAGGTAGGGCATCCTTACCCCTTATGATGGAAAGAGATGTAAGCCCTTCAAAGGGTGTTCTAAATGACACAATCAATATGATTTCCATGCTGTTCATGACTGATATGCATCTTTCTCTGATATCTGTCCTGGCATATGTTTGAAAATGATAAGATGTGAATATTTATTATATTATTCATTGCTCTCAGTATTACTTATTTTCAGAATAATTATGCTGTCTGCACTGCATGTCGTTATCTGAACATTTCTTTATTACTGCAATTTGTCTCTTCATACTATACAGCTAAATGGCAGATGAGGGCTTTCATAAAACATTTCTTACTAAATGGCATGCTGCCAGATCATCAGAAATTATTACCAGGCCTCTGGTATGGCGCTTTCTTGTATGTTGTTTCTGTTGAACTGCTGTTCTCTTACTTTTCTCTTTAATTTCTTTTGATTATGCCAAGTATAACGGTGTATGAGATGTGTGCCATTAACCAATGGAAAACATGAAACCATGAAATGCCGTCCAATCTGTGCTGTCATTTGTCACTTATGTATTTTGACTGTTATTATATTACCATTTAGCACTTACATGCCTATACAATTCATGCTTGTCTATTACGTGTTTATAGGTGATACCTTCTTTCCTGGGGTGCCAATAACAGTTATTTGAAAAAATATGTCCCTTTCTAATGTGCATTACACAGCAGCTGTAAGGTGTGTTTGTTACCGTGTATACATACTGAAGTGGAGAATACAGCAGCAGTGTCAGCTAGCATACATAAATACATCTCATATGCAATAGCTGTAATGCATGCATTTACCCCATAATGTATCCCCTGTCCTTACTGTTATCTCAACTCAATATTTTAATAACATGTATATCACTTTAACTTAACATTTGCTACACTTTAGTTTTTATGTCATGCTGACATCCTTTGTCTGTTTTTATTTATGTGCATAAGTTAAGTATTGTCATTGAGATTCATTATAATTGCATCAATATGGCAGTATTTATATGTTATAAATGTTTCACTGACACTTCATCACATTTGCCTGCAGTATTTGATTACATTTTCCACATTTTCCCTTCCTTCTTAATTACTTCTGTGGTACAACCATTTCACTTAGTTCGACTCCTTCAGAATTGTTTCATTGTATTTGCCCTTGGTATTTCTGAGTTACAGCCCATGCTTGTATATTAGGCTTGCCTATAGGCAAGTCATTTTGTTTACATTCTGTGCCTGCAGGAGCATTTCCATGGCTGTAAACACCACTACTGGCCACAAACAGCTACATGTAAACATGTAGGCATGATGTGCAGCACGCCTATTCAGTTAGCACTGTGCTCATCTCGCTACCCTGCTTAAATCATATGGGCTTAGCACAAAGTATACATGACTGACAGTAAATCCCAGAAGTAATCTCTTTTATTTACAGCAGGAATAAAAATAATGAGCAAAATCTAAATATTATTCAATGGATACACATAAAAGGACTGATATTTGGCCCCAAATCCTTCTAGGTTAAACCAGATTCAAGAAGATATCAACATTTTCATAGATTCATAGACTGTTACTAGGCTAATGAACCAGGGGCCTTTCTAATCCTATCCAGGTTTTGCCAAAAAAATAATGATGTCCTGTATCCAAATAGGACATTGAAGCCAGGCATTTATAAGCTACCTTTGTCCATAAGGGCCATGAATGCCAGGCCTGGTATAGATTTCCTGTTCCCCACCCACTGGTCTAGGCTATGCTTAAATGAGGTAATAGACAAACTCAGCTTCACATGGATGAGAAGCCTCTTCCCTAGGAGAGGCAGTGACTGGGACCACAGAGGCACAGTATACTAACCTCGAAAAAGGGCATAGCAAAATTCATTTAAAATGGGTGGCGAAAGCCAAACACACTCTGGCTAGGCTTATAAATGCCCTAGGGCAGATAGCCTAGTATGAACCTATGAACCAATATCTGTCTCTCCAGCATGTTCTGTTTAAGTCACAGACAAAATTCAGGTCCCTAGACCTTGTATTTCTGGTACTCTTTAACTTACCAATATGTAGGAGATTCAGAAGTGTGGAGTTTGCTAATGCCTTATAAGCCAGGCATAGATCACCCCTCAGCAATCTATAGGAGATTGAATAGGGGGAAGATATTTACAGAAAAAAGATATCAACTTAATAATTCATTAATTTTATTAAATACTGAATCATTCCAAGTAAGATAGCCTTATAAGAGCCATATAAAGCAAATAGTTAGCATGAAGGTATTAAAAGCACTATACCAGCTATATAGATTTGAAATAAATATATACAAAATAAATAACTAGCTGTACACAAGCATGTGCTGCACCAACAACAAATAAGTAAATATTCAGATAAATATTTCTGAGCATTTTGTAATAAATAAATAAATAAATAAATAAATAAATAAATAAATAAATAAAGATAAATAAATAAGTAAACACCTAATAAATAAGTTAAGTATGACACATAGACCACACATGAACACACATACACACAGACACACACACAAACACACACACACACACACACACACACACACACACACACACACACACACACACACACACACACACACACACACACACACACACACACACACACACACACACACTTTTATATATAGAGAAAGAGAGTATCTGTTCAGAATATAGACACTCAGAAGGACACTCACAGAATGTAGCCAGATCAAAATGTAGACAGATGTAAGTGAGTTGGTCTTATGGCTGTGAATGTGTTTCTGTGAGTGATGGCAGGTTGGGGTTAGAGTAAGGGCTAGTAAGGGGATAACTTAGGGGATAACTTAAGTGTTGTACATATTTGTTGCTGCATTTTTCTGTGTCTAAGCCTGTCTTATGTAGTGTTAGAGTTACAGAAAGATTTTTTTCTAAGGGTAAGGGGCAGGATTAGGTTTACATGCATGGTTAGGGTTAAGGTTAGCACACATGGTGGCAACAGGTGGGTAAAGCTGTTCTGCTTCTGAAGTACTGCCGCTTTTACCTCCAACTGTCAAGAGTTCACTGATATGAAATTTTCACTTTCAGCATAATCACCTATATGGCCTACCACAGGAGGTTGCAGAGGGTTAGTGTTATGCTTTCCTCAGTTGTATACCTATGGCAGTCAGAGAACTAATACACTTGTGGCACTATTCCCATTGTGTTACCACTCTGCAAACCAAGAGGAATGAGATAGTAACTAGGAACCTTAACCCCAGACCCCTGCTGCTGAGGTTATAGTTGGGGAGAATGATAAGCATGGGACTACCACTCTAAAGGTAGGTGTTCATCTCTGTTCTGCAGCTAACCTGACACTATTGACTGCAGTGGTCTAACCTTAACTACATCACTTGCTGAGGTCTTTGGCTGAGAGGGAGGTAGCAATATGGTTGGAGCAGATAGATTCCCTCATCTGGTAAGCCCCAAATATCAAACCACAAGAGGCAGAATGCATCCATACCATCAGCCATTCTGATATATTTGCTGGCAATGAGTCAGCAATATATTCCTATGGGCTGAGTGGCAGATTACATGCTACCCACATCTGCCCTGTCCCCAGCCTTTGGTTATCCCTTCCTGTTGTATGCAGACCCATGTCATGTGCATTATTCATTACCCTCCCCATCACCATTTCTCCAGCCATGATGTCTTTGTCCATCCCCTGCCTCCTCTTCTTAGTGTATTTACATTGACCCCTGTCTGTCTGTCTTGTTACTTGCTTACCTGTCTGCCCCTGCACATTCATGTACTCTTTTTTCACTCCCTTGCTTTCCTATCACCTTTAACCTTCATCTGCCATCTCTATATAAACAAAGGAGGCTCTAGCCTTACAAAATTGTTGCCCTTGTTTCCACCACTCCAGCACTCTCTTATATATTGCCTATCTTCTTATGTGCCCTATGCTTGCTGCCTTTACCTTTTCCACTTTCCTATATATCTTATTTCCACCATGCTTTATGCATCATAAGAGTGTCCACATATGTGGGCTCACCATTAAACACTGTAGATGGCATTATGATGTGTGTGAATATGTGTGTGTGTGTGTGTGTGTGTGTGTGTGTGTGTGTGTGTGTGTGTGTGTGTCTGTGTGTGCATAGAACACGCCTTTCTGCTGCTCTAGTGTAGAACATACTTTTAAGTGTGCTAGCCTATCTATTTATACTGCTTCATACTGCTGGGCTGTGTCACTTATTCATAGACATTTTTAGTTGCTATACATGTATGCAGCTTTTTACTGTCATGATCCTATGGCCACACATGAAAAGTGAGGTCACTGCAGTTACTACCATGACACATATCCCTCTTATTACACGCTACTGAAGATGTATGCTGCTGCACAGATTGGTAGGATACTGTTACTGCTGTACTCCTCAGCTGTTTACATCTAGGCTGAGCTGTCCTCTCCAGAGTGCATCAGGTCCTCAGTTGTATTTCAAATTATTCTGTTTACCTGTCATGCATGATTATAGAGCTGTGCAAACTCTGGGTGACTGTTCAACATTTATCTTTAAATTCCAGTCATAATCTGTGTGCCTCACTGCTGCTCTGTACTGGTACCTGAATTTGTTACATCCACAGAGGCTAACTAATAGTCCTTAAACCAGGAAAATTCTTCTTTAAAATGTCCATTAGCCTGAGATAAGACAGAAGAAATGAAGGAATTCTACAAAAGGGTGGAGAAAATCATTTAAAAGTTGTCCCTCTCTGTCAAGATGCCCCCCCAGGCAATAGCTGAGACAAGACAATAGGTCTACTTGTGAAGGGTAGGAGGCTGAGTGATGTTCTTCTACACCTGTGTCAACCAGTTAGATAAATGAACTCAAGGGTTCTTATCAGTCAACATTGAAGCATTTCTATCCTAAAAAAGTGCCATACCTTTCACTAAAATCTTAAGTTCTGTCTGTAAGGTAGTCATTGGAAGTGCAGATGCTTTAAAATAAATATTATTTATTCATTTATTTAACTGTCTTAACCATGTAAGTCAACTGGTTGGAAGACTGTTTTCAGTCATGATCCCAGCCAAGAGATGGTAACATTTCAAAGCAACATTAACAGACGACTTTCTGAGTTAATTTTCAAATCAGCATTTACATTCAGTTAACATTATAAACAACATTGACACTCTGGTAGCATTGCAACCCTTCAATCCATCCTTTATATTAAGGTCCCATTCTACTAACTTATCATTCACTCTAAATAAAAATGTATTTACATGTCACAAAGCCACCCCTAATTACACACTGTGAATATTATATACGAAGCAAGACTAAACGCAGAGTGACTATACTGCATTCGATTAAACAGCTCATTGTTGCTTATAATGTGATTTTTAAGTGAAATAACTTAGGACCTATAGCTACAATTATATTTATAAGTGAGGTTTGCTTTCAGCAAGTTTTTCAATAGAGCTAGTATGCTAGCTTTTTGCATTTCTTTCTGGTTGAGTATTCTATGCGATAGGCGGAAGTATTATAGAAGGCACGTTCTTATTGTAGCAATGATATTTGGTGGATTTTTGTAGATGTAGCGCATCCTGACTTCTTATGTTACACTGGGGGCTTCTAAATAGTAGTGTGTTTTAATCAGGGGTAGTAGCTTTCATTTTATAGCTTGTAAGTTATTGTGTTTAGTAAAAAATATAATGCTGCTTCAACTGGTAGCCATAATGGACCTAATTAACTATGATATCAAAACTCCTATTAGACACAACCCCAGTAGTTTAATTTTGTGGAAGGTAGATGTTGTCTAAAGCATCTTGTAAACATCTTTGAGAGGGCTATTCAGGCCTTTGAGTATGGCCAAGCTGTCCACACAGTGTACCTTGACCTCATTCAGACATTCAATACCATGACATACAAATATACAAAACAAATTGAATTAAATCCATATCAACCTGTATGTTGTAAGTGGATAGCCAATTTGCTTAAAGATAGGACTCACATTACAAAAGTGTGAGAGTCATCTTCTAAGAACATGAAGGTGATCAGTAGAGTCTTGATGGAACTAGTGTTGGAGCCGCTGCTGTTCATTATCTACTTCTCCCATCTCCATTTATCATATGAGGATGTTTGGTTAGCAAAGTTTGTTTCTGATTGTAAGCCAGGAGCTGTTATCAAGTCCTGTGCTGATATACATGCATCCCAGCAGGAGCTTGCACTTGTCAACAGTGGGTGTGCTGAAAATGGACTCAAGCTCAATGCCAAAAGGTGCAAGATTGTAGTATTTGGTAAACACTTCCTAGACCTTACATACCACATAGAAAACACATCACTTAAAATTAAAATGTTGTGAAAGAACTAGGAATATGGGTGGACAGTTCCTTTGTGTTTGAAAATCATTTGCAACCATGGTTAGGAAATCCTTTTGCCTTACACAGCTCATAGCCAAAGGCATATCTTCCAGGTCTAAAGATGTCCTCACCTGCTTTTGATCTGCAGTAATAAGACCCAGCATTGAGTGGTATTTACCTTACTAAACATTATCAAGCAATTGGAGGTTTTTAATGAAAAAGATCATGGGCTTAAAAGACTTTAAGTACCAAGATAGACTGGAGGTTTTGCCTCTGTACTCATTTTCATATAGACTCCTTAGGAGGTTTTGCCTCTGTACTCATTTTCATATAGACTCCTTAGTGGCAAACTGTGTCTTGCTTATAGGGCTATATAATGGATCTAATAGTCCGAGAAATCTTATAGTTCAATAAATCAAAGGATCCAGCTAACACTAGGAGCAGAGAGCTAAATCTACTCCAACAAATAAATAAGTCTAGGAAGACAGAGAGGGTTTTTACATAATGGATAAGATCTTTACCAAACAGTTACATGGTACAGAGTTTGATTCTGACTACTGATTACTTGGTTAGGTCGCTCCAGCTGCTATAAGTGAATACTTGGCTAGACACTTACAGCAGATTGAATTATCTCAGAGGTTTCTTACAGAAGATACAAGGTGTAAACAACATGAACTATCTGGATAGACTAAAAGACCTATCCCTTTACTCTGTCTCCAACCGACTATTAAGGGGTAACTTATGCCTGACCTACAAGGAACTCACAAATCCATCCACAATGGTGCTTCTACACATCCACAAGTCAAACAGTGTGAACATCACCTGATCTAGGGATCCAAACTTAGTCAGAGACTCCAACAAACATGCTGGGGAGACAGATATGTGTCTCAGAGATTGCCATTTCTTTGTAGCAGGCTTCCTATTCACATTAAGCAGTGCCCTTCCCTGGCCGTCTTCAAATGCAGTTGGAATCAATGGATGGCGAATCATAAATTCACACCTGTGGTAGTGCCTATGTCCCCCATGGACAGGTGGCAATCTTTAAGATATTCAATGCACAGACACAAATCCTTGGCATGGTCTTGCCCCTAAGGTCCACAAATTGGGTAAATTGGGTCATATTAGCTAGTCTTGCAAGAGCCTTTAAGGCATAAGACTAATAATCTGCTAAATCTATGAACTAAGGGATGCAATAGCCTGCAGACTGAAAGCCTAGTATTTGCCTATGAATCTATGTACAGAGGGATGTATTCATCACACAGCTCTTACCCCTTTTTTGGAACAAACTCCTTTTCCAAATTAAAGAGTGGGGCATACGGTTTGCGTTTAAAAAAGAGCTGGAGAATTGGATGGGTATAGACAAATTCACCCCTGATACAACTGGCCTGGACCTCTTTCAAAAAAAAAATCAAAGCCTGAGAGGGAGGTATTGTTAAGGCAGATTTGGCCTTGCAGCTCAGTTGCTTTCTATCTCTTATGATCCTATTTGTTTTTATAGTGTATCAAATTAGTGTTTTCTCTTATATGATAAATGAATTTGAGTATTTTAATGCTTCTTGTTTGAAGAGTTGTAATATTTTGATAGGAATTTAGACAAATTAGTGGTAGATCATACTCAACACATGAAATGAGAACATTTGGGTTACTGATGTGCAGTAGTAAGTAAAACACTTCAGTTATTGATGCTCAGTAGTAAGTAAAACATTTGGACTATTGATGCTCAATTGTAAGTAAAACATTTTGGTTATTGATGTTCAGTAGTAAGTAAAACAATTTGGTTATTGATGCTCAGTAGTAAGTAAAATATTTCAGTTATTGATGCTCTATAATAAGTAAAAAATTTTGGTTATTCATGCTCAGTAGTAAGTAAAACATTTGGGCTATTGATGCTCAGTAGTAAGTAAAACATTTCGGTTATTGATGCTCAGTAGAAAGTAAAACATTTTGGTTATTCATGCTCAGTTGAAGTAAAACATTTTGACTATTCATGCTCAGTAGTAAGTAAAGCATTTTGGTTATTGATGCTCCGTAGTAAGAAACACATTTTGGTTATTCATGCTCAGTATTAAGTAAAACATTTTGGTTATTGATGCTCTGTAGTAAGTAAAACAGTTTGGTTATTCATGCTCAGTAGTAAGTAAACATTTTGGTTATTCATGCTCAGTGGTAAGTAAAACACATCAGTTATTGATGCTCAGTAGTAAGTAAAACTTTTCAGTTATTGATGCTCACTAGTAAGTAAAACATTTTGGTTATTCATGCTCAGTAGTAAGTAAAACATTTGGATTATTGATGCTCAATAGTAAGCAAAACATTCTGGTTATTGATGCTCAGTAGTAAGTAAAACATTTTGGTTATTGATGCACAGTAGAAAGTAAAAATTTTGGCTATTCATGCTCAGTTGTAAGTAAAACATCTTGGTTATCCATGCTCAGTAGTACGTAAAACATGTTGGTTATTGATGCACTGTAGTAAGTAAAACATTTTGGTTATTGATGCTCAGTAGTAAGTAAAACATTTTTGTTATTCATGCACAATAGTAAGTAAAACATTTTGGTTATTGAAGCTCAGTAGTAAGTAAAACATTTTGGTTAGTCATGCTCAGTAGTAAGTAAAACATTTTGGTTATTGATGCTCAGTAGTAAGTAAAACATTTCAGTTATTGATGTTCAGTGGTAAGTAAAACATTTTGGTATTGATGCTCCATAGTAAGTAAAACATTTTGGTTACTGAAGCTAAATGGTAGGTAAAACATTTTGGTTATTCATGCTCAGTAGTAAGTAAAACATTATAGTTATTGATGCTCTGTAGTAAGTAAAATATTTTGGTTATTCGTGCTCAGTAGTAAGTAAAACATTTTGGTTATTGATGCTCAGTAGTAAGTAAAACATTTTGGTTAGTCATGCTCAGTAGTAAGTAAAACATTTTGGTTATTGATGCTCAGTAGTAAGTAAAACATTTCAGCTATTGATGCTTAGTGGTAAGTAAAACATTTTGGTTATTGATACTACATAGTAAGTAAAACATTTTGGTTATTGATGCTCTGTAGTAAGTAAAACATTTTGGTTATTCATGCTCAGTAGTAAGTAAAACATTTCAGTTATTGATGCTCAGTACTAAGTAAAACATTTCAGTTATTGATGCTCAGTGGAAAGTAAAACATTTTGGTTATTGATACTCCATAGTAAGTAAACCGTTTTGGTTACTGATGCTCAGTAGTAAGTAAAACATTTTGGTTATTCATGCTCAGTAATAAGTAAAACATTTTGGTTTTTGATGCTCAGTAGTAAGTAAAACATTTCAATTATTGATGCTCAGTGGTAAGTAAAACGTGTCGGTTATTGATGCTCCATAGTAAGTAAAACATTTTGGTTACTGATGCTCTGTAGTAAGTAAAACATTTTGGTTATTTATGCTCAGTAGTAAGTAAAACAGTTTGGTTTTTGATGCTCAGTAGTAAATAAAACATTTTGGTTACTGATGCTCTGTAGTAAGTAAAACATTTTGGTTATTTATGCTCAGTAGTAAGTAAAACACTTTGGTTATTGATGCTCCATAGTAAGTAAAACATTTTGGTTATTGATTCTCAGTAGTAAGTAAAACATTTTGGTTATTCATGCTCAGTACTATTTAAAACATTTTGGTTATTCATGCTCAGTAGCAAGTAAAACATTTTGGTTATTGATACTCAGTGGTAAGAAAAACATTTTGGTTATTGATGCTCCATAGTAAATAAAACATTTTGGCTATTGATGCTCAGTAGTATGCAAAACATTTTCGTTATTCATGCTCAGTAGTAAGTAAAACATTTTGGTTATTCATGTTCATTAGTATATAAAACATTTCGGTTATTGATGCTCAATAGTAAGTAAAACATTTTGGTTATTCATGCTCAGTAGTAAGTAAAACATTTTGGTTATTGATGCTCAGTGGTAAGTAAAACATTTTGGTTATTGCTGCTCCATAGTAAATAAAACATTTTGGCTATTGATGCTCAGTAGTATGTAAAACATTTTGGTTATTCATGCTCAATAGAAAATAAAACATTTTGGTTATTCATGGTCAGTAGTAAGTAAAACATTTTGGTTGTTCATGTTTAGTAGTAAGTAAAACATTTTGGTTATTGATGCTCAGTGGTAAGTAAAACATTTGTTATTGATGCTGCATAGTAAATAAAACATTTCGGCTATTGATGCTCAGAAGTAAGTAAAACATTTTCATTATTCATGCTCAGTAGTAAGTAAAACATTTTGGTTATTCATGCTCATTAGTATATAAAATATTTCAGTTATTGATGCTCAATAGTAAGTAAAGCATTTTGGTTATTGATGCTCAGTAGTAAGTAAAACATTTTGGTTATTCATGCTCAGTAGTAAGTAAAACATTTTGATTATTGATGCTCAGTAGTAAGTAAAACATTTTGGTTATTGATGCTCAGTGGTAAGTAAAATATTTTGGTAATTGATGCTCCATAGTAAATAAAACATTTTGTCTATTGATGCTCAGCAGTATGTAAAACATTTTGCTTATTCATCTTCAATAGTAAATAAAACATTTCAGTTCTTGATGCTCAATAGTAAGTAAAACATGTTGATTATTGATGCTCAGTAGTAAGTAAAACATTTTGGTTATTGATGCTGAGTTGTAAGTAAAACATTTTGGTTATTCATGCTCCATAGTAAAGAAAACATTTGGGCTATTGATGCTCAGTAGTATGTAAAACAGTTTGCTTATTCATCTTCAATAATAAATAATACATTTTGGTTATTCATGCTCAGTAGTAAGTAAAACATTTTGGTTATTCATGCTCAGTAGTAAGTAAAACATTTTGGTTTTTGATGCTCAGTGGTAAGTAAAACATGTTGGTTATTGATGCTCAGTGGTAAGTAAAACATTTCGGTTATTGATGCTCCATATCAAGTAAAACATTTTGGTTCCTGATGCTCTGTAGTAAGTAAAACATTTTGGTTATTTATGATCAGTAGTAAATAAAAATTTTGGTTTTTGATGCTCAGTAGTGAATTAAACATTTCTGTTATTGATGCTCGATGGTAAGTAAAACACTTTGGTTATTGACGCTCAGTGGTAAGTAAAACATTTTGGTTATTGATGCTCCATAGTAAATAAAACATTTTGGCTATTGATGCTCAGTAGTAAGTAAAACATTTTCGTTATTCATGCTCAGTAGTAAGTAAAACATTTTGGTTATTTATGCTCATTAGTATATAAAACATTTCAGTTATTGATGCTCAATAGTAAGTAAAACATTTTGGTTATTGATGCTCAGTAGTAAGTAAAACATTTTGGTTATTCATGCTCAGTAGTAAGTAAAACATTTTGGTCATTGATGCTCAGTAGTAAGTAAAACATTTTGGTTATTGATGCTCAGTGGTAAGTAAAACATTTTGGTTATTGATGCTCCATAGTATATAAAACATTTCAACTGTTGATGCTCAGTAGTATGTAAAACATTTGGTTATTCATGCTCAATAGAAAGTAAAACATTTTGGTTATTCATGCTCAGTAGTAAGTGAAACATTTTGGTTATTCATGCTTAGTAGTAAAACATTTTGGTTATTAATGCTCAGTGGTAAGTAAAACATTTGTTATTGATGTTCCATAGTAAATAAAACATTTCGGCTCTTGATGCTCAGTAGTATGTAAAATATTTGGTTATTCATGCTCAATAGAAAGTAAAACATTTTGGTTATTCATGCTCAATAGTAAGTAAAACATTTCAGTTTTTGATGGTCAATAGTAAGTAAAACATTTTGGTTATTCATGCTCAGTAATACATAAAACATTTTTGTTATTGATGCTCAATGGTAAGTAAAACATTTTGGTTATTGATGCTCCATAGTAAGTAAAAAGTTCAGTTATTGATGCATAGTAGTAAGTAAAACATTTCCATTATTCATGCTCAGTAGTAAGTAAAACATTTTGGTTATTGATGCTCAGTAGTAAGTAAAACATTTTTGTTATTGATGCTCAGTGGTAAGTAAAACATTTTGGTTATTCATGCTCCATGGTAAAGAAAACATTTTGGCTATTGATGCTCAGTAGTCCGTAAAACATTTTGGTTATTCGTGCTCAGTAGTAAGTAAAACATTTTGGTTCTTGATGCTTAGTAATAAGTAAAACATTTTGGTTATTCATGCTCAGTAGTAAGTAAAACATTTTGGTTATTCATGCTCCATAGTAAGTAAAACATTTGGTTATTGATACTCATTAGTAAGTAAAACATTTCGGCTACTGATGCTCAGTGGTAAGTAAAACATTTTGGTTATTGATACTCCATAGTAAGCAAAACATTTCGGTTATTGATGCTCTGTAATAAGTATAACATTTTGGTTATTCATGCTCAGTAGTAAGTAAAACATTTCAGTTACTGATGCTCAGTACTAAGTTAAACATTTCGGTTATTGATGCTCTGTGGAAAGTAAAACCTTTTGGTTATTGATGCTCCATAGTAAGTAAAACATTTTGGCTATTGATGCTCAGTAGTAAGTAAAACATTTTGGTTATTGATGCTTAATAATAAGTAAAACATTTTGGTTATTCATGCTCAGTAGTAAGTAAAACATTTTGGTTATTGATGCTCCATAGTAAGTAAAACATTTGGTTATTGATACTCATTAGTAAGTAAAACATTTAGGCTACTGATGCTCAGTGGTAAGTAAAACATTTTGGTTATTGATACTCCATAGTAAGCAAAACATTTCGGTTATTGATGCTCTGTAATAAGTAAAACATTTTGGTTATTCATGCTCAGTAGTAAGTAAAACATTTCAGTTACTGATGCTCAGTACTAAGTTAAACATTTCGGTTATTGATGCTCTGTGGAAAGTAAAACCTTTTGGTTATTGATGCTCCATAGTAAGTAAAACATTTTGGCTATTGATGCTCAGTAGTAAGTAAAACATTTTGGTTATTCATGCTCAGTAGTAAGTAAAGCATTTTGGTTTTTGATGCTCAGTGGTAAGTAAAACATTTCGGATATTGATGCTCCATATCAAGTACAACATTTTGGTTTTTGATGCTCTGTAGTAAGTAAAACATTTTGGTTATTTATGATCAGTAGTAAGTAAAACATTTTTGTTTTTGATGCTCAGTAGTAAATAAAACATTTTGGTTATTGATGCTCGGTGTTAAGTAAAACATTTTGGTTATTGATGCTCTGTTGTAAGTAAAACATTTTGGTTATTGATGCTCTGTAGTAAGTAAAACATTTTGGTTATTGATGCTCCGTAGTAAAGAAAACATTTGGGCTATTGATGCTCAGTAGTATGTAAAACATTTTGGTTATTCGTGCTCAGTAGTAAGTAAAACATTTCGGTTATTGATGCTCAGTAGTAAGTAAAATATTTTGGTTATTTCTGCTCAGTAGTAAGTAAAACATTTCAGTTATTGATGCTCAGTACTAAGTAAAACATTTCGGTTATTGATGTTCAGTGGAAAGTAAAACCTTTTGGTTATTGATGCTCCATAGTAAGTAAAACATTTTGGTTATTGATGCTCAGTAGTAAGTAAAACATTTTGGTTATTCATGCTCAGTAGTAAGTAAAACAGTTTGGTTTTTGATGCTCAGTGGTAAGTAAAACATTTTGGTTTTTGATGCTCAGTGGTAAGTAAAACATTTCGGTTATTGATGCTCCATATCAAGTAAAACATTTTGGTTCCTGATCCTCTGGAGTAAGTAAAACATTTTGGTTATTTATGATCAGTAGTAAATAAAACATTTTGGTTTTTGATGCTCAGTAGTGAATTAAACATTTCTGTTATTGATGCTCGGTGGTAAGTAAAACATTTTGGTTATTGATGCTCTGTAGTAAGTAAAACATTTTGGTTATGCATGCTCAGTAGTAAGTAAAACATCTTGGTTATTGATGCTCAGTAGTAAGTAAAACATTTTGGTTATTGATGCTCAGTGGTAAGTAAATCATTTTGGTTATTGATGCTCCATAGTAAATAAAACATTTTGGCTATTGATGCTCAGTAGTAAGTAAAACATTTTTGTTATTTCTGCTCAGTAGTAAATAAAACATTTTGGTTATTTATGCTCATTAGTATATAAAACATTTCAGTTATTGATGCTCAATAGTAAGTAAAACATTTTGGTTATTGATGCTCAGTAGTAAGTAAAACATTTTGGTTATTGATGCTCAGTAGTAAGTAAAACATTTTGGTTATTGATGCTCAGTAGTAAGTAAAACAGTTTGGTTATTGATGCTCAATGGTAAGTAAAACATTTTGGTTATTGATGCTCCATAGTATATAAAACATTTCGGCTATTGATGCTCAGTAGTATGTAAAACATTTGGTTATTCATGCTCAATAGAAAGTAAAACATTTTGTTTATTCATGCTCAGTAGTAAGTGAAACATTTTGGTTATTCATGCTTAGTAGTAAGTAAAACATTTCGGTTATTGATGCTCAGTGGTAAGTAAAACATTTGTTATTGATGTTCCATAGTAAATAAAACATTTTTGCTCTTGATGCTCAGTAGTATGTAAAATATGTTGCTTATTCATGCTCAATAGTAAGTAAAACATTTCAGTTTTTGATGCTCAATAGTAAGTAAAACATTTTGGTTATTCATGCTCAGTAATACGTAAAACATTTTGGTTATTGATGCTCAATGGTAAGTAAAACATCTTGGTTATTGATGCTCCATAGTAAGTAAAAATTTCAGTTATTGATGCATAGTAGTAAGTAAAACAATTTTGTTATTCATGCTCAGTAGTAAGTAAAACATTTTGGTTATTGATGCTCAGTAGTAAGTAAAACATTTTGGTTGTTGATGCTCAGTGGTAAGTAAAACATTTTGGTTATTCATGCTCCATGGTAAAGAAAACATTTTGGCTATTGATGCTCAGTAGTATGTAAAACATTTTGGTTATTCGTGCTCAGTAGTAAGTAAAACATTTTGGTTATTGATGCTCAGTAATAAGTAAAACATTTTGGTTAATCATGCTCAGTAGTAAGTAAAACATTTTGGTTATTGATGCTCCATAGTAAGTAAAACATTTTGGTTATTGATGCTCAGTACTAAGTTAAACATTTCGGTTACTGATGCTCAGTGGAAAGTAAAACCTTTTGGTTATTGATGCTCAGTAGTAAGTAAAACATTTTGGCTATTAATGCTCAGTAGTATGTAAAACATTTTGGTTATTCATGCTCAGTAGTAAGTAAAGCATTTTGGTTTTTGATGTTCAGTGGTAAGTAAAACATTTCGATTATTGATGCTCAGTGGTAAGTAAAACATTTCGGATATTGATGCCCCATATCACGTACAACATTTTGGTTATTGATGCTCTGTAGTAAGTAAAACATTTTGGTTATTTATGATCAGTAGTAAGTAAAACAATTTGCTTTTTGATGCTCAGTAGTAAATAAAACATTTTGTTTATTGATGTTCGGTGTTAAGTAAAACATTTTGGTTATTCATGCTCTGTAGTAAGTAAAACATTTTGGTTATTGATGCTCTGTAGTAAGTAAAACATTTTGGTTATTGATGCTCTGTAGTAAATAAAACTTTTTGGTTTTTGATGCTCAGTAATAAGTAAAACATTTTGATTATTCATGCTCAGTAGTAAGTAAAACATTTTGGTTATTGATGCTCAGTACTAGGTAAAACATTTTGGTTATTGATGCTCAGTGGTAAGTAAAACATTTTGGTTATTGATGCTCCATAGTAAATAAAACATTTTGGCTATTGATGCTCAGTAGTATGTAAAACAATTTGGTTATTTATGCTCAGTAGTAAGTAAAACATTTTGGTTATTGATGCTCAGTAGTAAGTAAAACATTTTGGTTATTGATGCTCAGTAGTAAGTAAAACATTTTGGCTATTCATGCTCAGTAGTAAGTAAAACATGTTGGTTATTGATGCTCCGTAGTAAGTAAAACATTTTGGTTATTGATGCTGAGTAGTAAGTAAAAAATTTTGGTTATTCATGCTCCGTGGTAAGTAAAACACTTCAGTTATTGATGCTCAGTAGTAAGTGAAACATTTCAGTTATTGATGCTCAGTAGGAAGTAAAACATTTTGGTTTTTGATCCTCCTTAATAAGTAAAAATTTTGGTTATTCATGCTCAGTAGTAAGTAAAACATTTTGGTTATTCATGCTCAGTGGTAAGTAAAACACTTCAGTTATTGATGCTCAGTAGTAAGTAAAACATTTTGGCTATTCATGCTCAGTAGTAAGTAAAACATTTTGGTTATTGATGCACCGTAGTAAGTTAAACATTTTTGTTATTGACGCTCAGTAGTAAGTAAAACATGTTGGTTATTGATGCTCAGTAGTAAGTAAAACATTTTGGTTATTCATGCACAGTAGTAAGTCAAACTTTTTGGTTACTGATGCTTTGTAGTAAGTAGAACATTTTGGTTACTGATGCTAAATGGTAGGTAAAACATTTTGGTTATTCGTGCTCAGTAGTAAGTAAAACATTTTGGTTATTGATGCTCCGTAGTAAATAAAACATTTTGGTTATTGATGCTCAGTAGTAAGTAAAACATTTTGGTTATTGATGCTCAGTAGTAAGTAAAACATTTTGGTTATTGATGCTCAGTGGTAAGTAAAACATTTTGGTTATTGATGCTCAGTAGTAAGTAAAACATTTTGGTTATTTATGATCAGTAGTAAGTAAAACATTTTAGTTTTTGATGCTCAGTAGTAAATAAAACATTTTGGTTATTGATGCTTCATAGTAAATAAAACATTTTGGTTATTGATGCTCTGTAGTAAGTAAAACAGTTTGGTTATTCATGCTCAGTAGGAAGTAAAACATTTTGGTTATTGATGCTCAGTGATAAGTAAAACATTTTGATTATTGATGCTCAGTGGTAAGTAAAACGCTTTGGTTATTGATGCTCCATAGTAAATTAAACATTTCGGCTATTGATGCTTAGTAGCATGTAAAATATTTTTGTTATTCATGCTCAATAGTAAGTAAAACATTTTGGTTATTCATGCTCAGTAGTAAGTAAAACATTTTGGTTATTCATGTTCAGTAGGAAGTTAAACATTTTGGTTATTGTTGCTCAGTGTAAGTAAAACATTTTGGTTATTCATGCTCAGTAGTAAGTAAAACATTTTGGTTATTGATGCTCTGTAGTAAGTAGAACATTTTGGTTATTGATGCTCCGTAGTAAATAAAACATTTTGGTTATTGATGCTCAGTAGTAAGTAAAGCATTTTGGTTATTCATGCTCAGTAGTAAGTAAAACATTTTGGTTATTCATGCTCAGTAGTAAGTAAAACATTTTGGCTATTCATGCTCAGTAGTAAGTAAAACATTTTGGTTATTGATGCTCCGTAGTAAGTAAAACATTTTGGTTATTGATGCTCAGTAGTAAGTAAAACATTTTGGTTATTGATGCTCAGTGGTAAGTAAAACATTTTGGTTATTGATGCTCAGTAGTAAGTAACACTTTTCAGTTATTGATACTCAGTAGTAAGTAAAACATTTTCGTTATTCATGCTCAGTAGTAAATAAAACATTTTGGTTATTGATGCTCAGTGGTAACTAAAACATTTTGGTTATTGATGCTCAGTAGTAAGTAAAACATTTTGGCTAGTCACGCTCAGTTGTAAGTAAAACATTTTGGCTATTCATGCTCAGTAGTAAGTAAAACATGTTGGTTATTGATGCTCCGTAGTAAGTAAAACATTTTGGTTATTGATGCTGAGTAGTAAGTAAAAAATTTTGGTTATTCATGCTCTGTGGTAAGTAAAACACTTCAGTTATTGATGCTCAGTAGTAAGTGAAACATTTCAGTTATTGATGCTCAGTAGGAAGTAAAACATTTTGGTTTTTGATCCTCCTTAATAAGTAAAAATTTTGGTTATTCATGCTCAGTAGTAAGTAAAACATTTTGGTTATTCATGCTCAGTGGTAAGTAAAACATTTCAGTTATTGATGCTCAGTAGTAAGTAACACTTTTCAGTTATTGATACTCAGTAGTAAGTAAAACATTTTGGTTATTGATGCACTGTAGTAAGTTAAACATTTTTGTTATTGACGCTCAGTAGTAAGTAAAACATGTTGGTTATTGATGCTCAGTAGTAAGTAAAACATTTTGGTTATTCATGCACAGTAGTAAGTCAAACTTTTTGGTTACTGATGCTTTATAGTAAGTAGAACATTTTGGTTACTGATGCTAAATGGTAGGTAAAACATTTTGGTTATTCGTGCTCAGTAGTAAGTAAAACATTTTGGTTATTGATGCTCAGTAGTAAATAAAACATCTTGGTTATTCATGCTCAGTAGTAAGTAAAACATTTTGGTTATTGATGCTCAGTAGTAAGTAAAACATTTTGGTTATTGATGTTCAGTGGTAAGTAAAACATTTTGGTTATTGATGCTCCATAGTAAGTAAAACATTTTGATTATTGATGCTCAGTAGTAAGTAAAACAATTTAGCTATTGATGCTCAGTGGTAAGTAAAACATTTTGGTTATTGATATTACATAGTAAGCAAAACATTTTGGTTATTGATGCTCTGTAGTAAGTAAAACATTTTCGTTATTCATGCTCAGTAGTAAGTAAAACATTTCAGTTATTGATGCTCAGTACTAAGTAAAACATTTTGTTTATTGATGCTCAGTGGAAAGTAAAACATTTTGGTTATTGATGCTCCATAGTAAGTGAAACATTGCGGTTATTGATGCACAGTAGTAAGTAAAACATTTTGTTTATTTATGCTCAGTAGTAAGTAAAACAGTTTGTTTTTTGATGCTCAGTAGTAAATAAAACATTTTGGTTATTGATGCTCAGTAGTAAGTAAAACATTTTGGTTATCGATGCTCCTTATTAAGTAAAACATTTTGGTTATTGATGCTCTGTTGTAAGTAAAACATTTTGGTTATTGATGCTCCATAGTAAATAAAACATTTTGGTTATTGATGCTCAGTAGTAAGTAAAACATTTTGGTTATTGATGCTCAGTAGTAAGTAAAACATCTTGGTTATTGATGCTCAGTAGTAAGTAAAACATTTTGGTTATTGATGCTCAGTAGTAAGTAAAACATTTTGGTTATTGATGCTCAGTGGTAAGTAAAACATTTTGGTTATTGATGCTCAGTAGTAAGTAAAACATTTTGGTTATTGATGCTCAGTAGTAAGTAAAACATTTTGGTTATTGATGCTCAGTAGTAAGTAAAACATTTTGGTTATTGATGCTCAGTAGTAAGTAAAACATTTTGGTTATTGATGCTCCGTAGTAAGTAAAACATTTTGGTTATTGATGCTCAGTAGTAAGTAAAACATTTTGGTTATTGATGCTCAGTAGTAAGTAAAACATTTTGGTTATTGATGCTCAGTGGTAAGTAAAACATTTTGGTTATTGATGCTCAGTAGTAAGTAAAACATTTTGGTTATTGATGCTCAGTAGTAAGTAAAACATTTTGGTTATTGATGCTCAGTAAGTAAAACATTTTGGTTATTGATGCTCAGTAGTAAGTAAAACATTTTGGTTATTCATGCTCAGTAGTAAGTAAAACATTTTGGTTATTGATGCTCAGTAGTAAGTAAAACATTTTGGTTATTGATGCTCCATAGTAAGTAAAACATTTTGGTTATTGATGCTCAGTAGTAAATAAAACATTTTGTTTATTGATGCTCAGTGTTAAGTAAAACATTTTGGTTATTCATGCTCTGTAGTAAGTAAAACATTTTGGTTATTGATGCTCTGTAGTAAGTAAAACATTTTGGTTATTGATGCTCAGTGGTAAGTAAAACATTTTGGTTATTGATGCTCCATAGTAAATAAAACATTTTGGTTATTGATGCTCAGTAGTAAGTAAAACATTTTGGTTATTCATGCTCAGTAGTAAGTAAAACATTTTGGTTATTGATGCTCAGTAGTAAGTAAAACATTTTGGTTATTGATGCTCAGTAGTAAGTAAAACATTTTGGTTATTGATGCTCAGTAGTAAGTAAAACATTTTGGTTATTGATGCTCAGTAGTAAGTAAAACATTTTGGTTATTGATGCTCAGTAGTAAGTAAAACATTTTGGTTATTGATGCTCAATAGTAAGTAAAACATTTCTGTTATTGATGCTCATTAGTAAGTAAAACATTTTGGTTATTGATGCTCAGTAGTAAGTAAAACATTTTGGTTATTCATGCTCAGTAGTAAGTAAAACATTTTGGTTATTGATGCTCAGTAGTAAGTAAAACATTTTGGTTATTCGTGCTCAGTAGTAAGTAAAAGATTTTGATTATTGATGCTCTGTAGTATGTAAAACATTTTGGTTACTCATGCTCATTAGTAAGTAAAACATTTTGGTTATTGATGCTCAGTAGTAAGTAAAACATTTTGGTTATTCATGCTCAGTAGGAAGTAAAACATTTTGGTTATTGATGCTCAGTAAGTAAAACATTTTGGTTATTGATGCTCAGTAGTAAGTAAAACATTTTGGTTATTGATGCTCAGTAGTAAGTAAAACATTTTGGTTATTGATGCTCAGTAGTAAGTAAAACATTTTGGTTATTGATGCTCAGTAGTAAGTAAAACATTTTGGTTATTGATGCTCAGTAGTAAGTAAAACATTTTGGTTATTGATGCTCAGTAGTAAGTAAAACATTTTGGTTATTGATGCTCAGTAGTAAGTAAAACATTTTGGTTATTGATGCTCAGTAGTAAGTAAAACATTTTGGTTATTGATGCTCAGTAGTAAGTAAAACATTTTGGTTATTGATGCTCAGTAGTAAGTAAAACATTTTGGTTATTGATGCTCAGTAGTAAGTAAAACATTTTGGTTATTGATGCTCAGTAGTAAGTAAAACATTTTGGTTATTGATGCTCAGTAGTAAGTAAAACATTTTGGTTATTGATGCTCAGTAGTAAGTAAAACATTTTGGTTATTGATGCTCAGTAGTAAGTAAAACATTTTGGTTATTGATGCTCAGTAGTAAGTAAAACATTTTGGTTATTGATGCTCAGTAGTAAGCAAAACATTTTGGTTATTGATGCTCAGTAGTAAGTAAAACATTTTGGTTATTGATTCTCAGTAGTAAGTAAAACATTTTGGTTATTGATGCTCAGTAGTAAGTAAAACATTTTGGTTATTGATGCTCAATAGTAAGTAAAACATTTTGGTTATTGATGCTCAGTAGTAAGTAAAACATTTTGGTTATTCATGCTCAGTAGTAAGTAAAACATTTTGGTTATTGATGCTCAGTAGTAAGTAAAACATTTTGGTTATTGATGCTCAGTGGTAAGTAAAACATTTTGTTTATTGATGCTCCATAGTAAGTAAAACATTTTGGTTATTGATGCTCAGTAGTAAGTAAAACATTTTGGTTACTGATGCTCTGTAGTAAGTAAAACATTTTTTTTATTGATGCTCAGTGGTAAGTAAAACATTTTGGTTATTGATGCTCTGTAGTAAGTAAAACATTTTGGTTATTCATGCTCAGAAGTAAATAAAACATTTTAGTTATTGATGCTCCGTAGTAAGTGAAACATTTTGGTTATTGATGCTTAGTAGTAAGTAAAACATTTTGGCTATTCATGCTCAGTAGTAAGTAAAACATTTTGGTTATTGATGCTCCATAGTAAGTAAAACATTTTAGTTATGGATGCTCAGTAGTAAGTAAAACATTTTGGTTATTTATGCTCCGCGGTAAATAAAACATTTTGGTTATTGATGCTCTGTAGTAAGTAAAACATTTTGGTTATTCATGCTCAGAAGTAAATAAAACATTTTAGTTATGGATGCTCAGTAGTAAGTAAAACATTTTGGTTATTTATGCTCCGTGGTAAGTAAAACATTTTGGTTATTGATGCTCAGTAGTAAGTAAAACATTTTGGTTATTGATGCTCAGTAGTAAGTAAAACATTTTGGCTATTCATGCTCAGTAGTAAGTAAAACATGTTGGTTATTGATGCTCAGTAGTAAGTAAAACATGTTGGTTATTGATGCTCCGTAGTAAGTGAAACATTTCAGTTATTGATGCTCAGTAGGAAGTAAAACATTTTGGTTATTGATGCTCAGTAGTAAGTAAAACATTTTGGTTATTGATGCTCAGTAGTAAGTAAAACATTTTGGTTATTGATGCTCAGTAGTAAGTAAAACATTTTGGTTATTGATGCTCAGTAGTAAGTAAAACATTTTGGTTATTGATGCTCAGTAGTAAGTAAAACATTTTGGTTATTGATGCTCAGTAGTAAGTAAAACATTTTGGTTATTGATGCTCAGTAGTAAGTAAAACATTTTGGTTATTGATGCTCAGTAGTAAGTAAAACATTTTGGTTATTGATGCTCAGTAGTAAGTAAAACATTTTGGTTATTGATGCTCAGTAGTAAGTAAAACATTTTGGTTATTGATGCTCAGTAGTAAGTAAAACATTTTGGTTATTGATGCTCAGTAGTAAGTAAAACATTTTGGTTATTGATGCTCAGTAGTAAGTAAAACATTTTGGTTATTGATGCTCAGTAGTAAGTAAAACATTTTGGTTATTGATGCTCAGTAGTAAGTAAAACATTTTGGTTATTGATGCTCAGTAGTAAGTAAAACATTTTGGTTATTGATGCTCAGTAGTAAGTAAAACATTTTGGTTATTGATGCTCAGTAGTAAGTAAAACATTTTGGTTATTGATGCTCAGTAGTAAGTAAAACATTTTGGTTATTGATGCTCAGTAGTAAGTAAAACATTTTGGTTATTGATGCTCAGTAGTAAGTAAAACATTTTGGTTATTGATGCTCAGTAGTAAGTAAAACATTTTGGTTATTGATGCTCAGTAGTAAGTAAAACATTTTGAATATTGATGCTCAGTAGTAAGTAAAACAGTTTGGATATTGATGCTCAGTGGTAAGTAAAACATTTTGGTTATTGATGCTCAGTAGTAAGTAAAACATTTTGGTTATTGATGCTCAGTAGTAAGTAAAACATTTTGGTTATTGATGCTCAGTAGTAAGTAAAACATTTTGGTTATTGATGCTCAGTAGTAAGTAAAACATTTTGGTTATTGATGCTCAGTAGTAAGTAAAACATTTTGGTTATTGATGCTCAGTAGTAAGTAAAACATTTTGGTTATTGATGCTCAGTAGTAAGTAAAACATTTTGGTTATTGATGCTCAGTAGTAAGTAAAACATTTTGGTTATTGATGCTCAGTAGTAAGTAAAACATTTTGGTTATTGATGCTCAGTAGTAAGTAAAACATTTTGGTTATTGATGCTCAGTAGTAAGTAAAACATTTTGGTTATTGATGCTCAGTAGTAAGTAAAACATTTTGGTTATTGATGCTCAGTAGTAAGTAAAACATTTTGGTTATTGATGCTCAGTAGTAAGTAAAACATTTTGGTTATTGATGCTCAGTAGTAAGTAAAACATTTTGGTTATTGATGCTCAGTAGTAAGTAAAACATTTTGGTTATTGATGCTCAGTAATACGTAAAACATTTTTGGTTATTGATGCTCAATGGTAAGTATAACATTTTGGTTATTGATGCTCATTAGTAAGTAAAATATTTTGGTTATTCATGCTTAGTAGTAAGTAAAACATTTGAGTTATTGATGCTCAGTAGTAAGTAAAACATTTTGGATATTCATGCTCAGTAGTAAGTAAAACATTTTGGTTATTGATGCTCTGTAGTAAGTAGAACATTTTGGTTATTGATGCTCCGTAGTAAGTAGAACATTTTGGTTATTGATGCTCCGTAGTAAATAAAACATTTTGGTTATTGATGCTCAGTAGTAAGTAAAGCATTTTGGTTATTCATGCTCAGTAGTAAGTAAAACATTTTGGTTATTGATGCTCAGTAGTAAGTAAAACATTTTGGTTATTGATACTCGATAGGAAGCAAAACATTTTGGTTATTGATGCTCTGTAGTAAGTAAAACATTTTGGTTATTGATGCTCAGTAGTAAGTAAAACATTTTGGTTATTGATGCTCAGTAGTAAGTAAAACATTTTGGTTATTGATGCTCAGTAGTAAGTAAAACATTTTGGTTATTCATGCTCAGTAGTAAGTAAAACGGTTTGGTTATTCATGCTCAGTAGGAAGTAAAACATTTTGGTTATTGATGCTCAGTGGTAAGTAAAACATTTTGGTTATTGATGCTCAGTGGAAAGTAAAACATTTTGGTTATTGATGCTCAGTAGTAAGTAAAACATTTTGGTTATTGATGCTCAGTAGTAAGTAAAACATTTTGGTTATTGATGCTCAGTAGTAAGTAAAACATTTTGGTTATTGATGCTCAGTAGTAAGTAAAACATTTTGGTTATTGATGCTCAGTAGTAAGTAAAACATTTTGGTTATTGATGCTCAGTAGTAAGTAAAACATTTTGGTTATTGATGCTCAGTAGTAAGTAAAACATTTTGGTTATTGATGCTCAGTAGTAAGTAAAACATTTTGGTTATTGATGCTCAGTAGTAAGTAAAACATTTTGGTTATTGTTGCTCTGTAGTAAGTAAAACATTTTGGTTATTCGTGCTCAGTAGTAAGTAAAACATTTTGGTTATTGATGCTCCGTAGTAAATAAAACATTTTGGTTATTGATGCTCAGTAGTAAGTAAAACATTTTGGTTATTGATGTTCAGTAGTAAGTAAAACATTTTGGATATTCATGCTGAGTAGTAAGTAAAACATTTTTGTTATTGATGGTCAGTAGTAAGTAAAACATTTCAGTTATTGATGCTCAGTGGTAAGTAAAACATTTTGGTTATTGATACTTCATAGTAAGCAAAACATTTTGGTTATTGATGCTCTGTAGTAAGTAAAACATTTTCGTTATTCATGCTCAGTAGTAAGTAAAACATTTCAGTTATTGATGCTCAGTACTAAGTAAAACATTTTGTTTATTGATGCTCAGTGGAAAGTAAAACATTTTGGTTATTGATGCTCCATAGTAAGTGAAACATTGCGGTTATTGATGCACAGTAGTAAGTAAAACATTTTGTTTATTTATGCTCAGTAGTAAGTAAAACAGTTTGTTTTTTGATGCTCAGTAGTAAATAAAACATTTTGGTTATTGATGCTCAGTGGTAACTAAAACATTTTGGTTATTGATGCTCCGTAGTAAGTAAAACATTTTGGTTATTGATGCTCTGTTGTAAGTAAAACATTTTGGTTATTGATGCTCCATAGTAAATAAAACATTTTGGTTATTGATGCTCTGTAGTAAGTAAAACATTTTGGTTATGCATGCTCAGTAGTAAGTAAAACATCTTGGTTATTGATGCTCAGTAGTAAGTAAAAAAGTTTGGTTATTGATGCTCAGTGGTAAGTAAAACATTTTGGTTATTGATGCTCCATAGTAAATAAAACATTTCGGCTATTGATGCTCAGTAGTAAGTAAAACATTTTCGTTATTCATGCTCAGTAGTAAGTAAAACATTTTGGTTACTTATGCTCATTAGTATATAAAACATTTCAGTTATTGATGCTCAATAGTAAGTAAAACATTTTGGTTATTGATGCTCAGTAGTAAGTAAAACATTTTGGTTATTCATGCTCAGTAGTAAGTAAAACATTTTGGTTATTGATGCTCAGTAGTAAGTAAAACATTTTGGTTATTGATGCTCAGTGGTAAGTAAAACATTTTGTTTATTGATGCTCCATTGTATATAAAACATTTCGGCTATTGATGCTCAGTAGTATGTAAAACATTTGGTTATTCATGCTCAAGAGAAAGTAAAACATTTTGGTTATTCATGCTCAGTAGTAAGTGAAACATTTTGGTTATTCATGCTTAGTAGTAAGGAAAACATTTCGGTTATTGATGCTCAGTGGTAAGTAAAACATTTGTTATTGATGTTCCATACTAAATAAAACATTTTGGCTCTTGATGCTCAGTAGTACGTAAAATATTTTGCTTATTCATGCTCAATAGTAAGTAAAACATTTCAGTTTTTGATGCACAATAGTAAGTAAAACATTTTGGTTATTCATGCTCAGTAATACGTAAAACATTTTGGTTATTGATGCTCAATGGTAAGTAAAACATTTTGGTTACTGATGCTCCATAGTAAGTAAAAATTTCAGTTATTGATGCATAGTAGTAAGTAAAACATTTTTGTTATTCAAGCTCAGTAGTAAGTAAAACATTTTGGTTATTGATGCTCAGTGGTAAGTAAAACATTTTGGTTATTGATACTCAGTGTTAAGTAAAACATTTTGGTTATTCATGCTCTATGGTAAAGAAAACATTTTGGCTATTGATGCTCAGTAGTACTTAAAACATTTTGGTTATTCGTGCTCAGTAGTAAGTAAAACATTTTGGTTATTGATGCTCAGTAATAAGTAAAACATTTTGGTTATTCATGCTCAGTAGTAAGTAAAACATTTTGGTTATTGATGCTCCATAGTAAGTAAAACATTTGGTTATTGATACTCAGTAGTAAGTAAAACCTTTCAGCTATTGATGCTCAGTGGTAAGTAAAACATTTTGGTTATTGATACTCCACAGTAAGCAAAACATTTTGGTTTTTGATGCTCTGTAGTAAGTAAAACATTTTGGTTATTCATGCTCAGTAGTAAGTAAAACATTTCAGTTATTGATGCTCAGTACTAAGTTAAACATTTCGGTTATTGATGCTCAGAGGAAAGTAAAACCTTTTGGTTATTGATGCTCCATAGTAAGTAAAACATTTTGGCTATTGATGCTCAGTAGTAAGTAAAACATTTTGGTTATTCATGCTCAGTAGTAAGTAAAGCATTTTGGTTTTTGATGCTCAGTGGTAAGTAAAACCTTTTGATTATTGATGCTCAGTGGTAAGTAAAACATTTCGGATATTGATGCTCCATATCAAGTGCAACATTTTGATTATTGATGCTCTGTAGTAAGTAAAACATTTTGGTTATTTATGATCAGTAGTAAGTAAAACATTTTAGTTTTTGATGCTCAGTAGTAAATAAAACATTTTGGTTATTGATGCTCGGTGTTAAGTGGAACATTTTGGTTATTGCTGCTCTGTAGTAAGTAAAACATTTTGGTTATTGATGCTCCGTAGTAAATAAAACATTTTGGTTATTGATGCTCAGTAGTAAGTAAAACATTTTGGTTATTGATGCTCAGTGGTAAGTAAAACATTTTGGTTATTGATGCTCCATAGTAAATAAAACATTTTGGCTATTGATGCTCAGTAGTATGTAAAACAATTTGGTTATTTATGCTCAGTAGTAAGTAAAACATTTTGGTTATTGATGCTCAGTAGTAATTAAAACATTTTGGCTAGTCATGCTCAGTTGTAAGTAAAACATTTTGGCTATTCATGCTCAGTAGTAAGTAAAACATTTTGGTTATTGATGCTCCGTAGTAAGTAAAACATTTTGGTTATTGATGCTCAGTAGTAAGTAAAACATTTTGGATATTCATGCTCAGTGGTAAGAAAAACACTTCAGTTATTGATGCTCAGTAGTAAGTAACACTTTTCAGTTATTGATACTCAGTAGTAAGTAAAACATTTTCGTTATTTATGCTCAGTAGTAAGTAAAACATTTGGACTACTGATGCTCAATTGTAAGCAAAACAGTCTGGTTATTGACGCTCAGTATTAAGTAAAACATTTTGGTTATTGATGCTCAGTAGAAAGTAAAACATTTTGGCTATTCATGCTCAGTTGTAAGTAAAACATTTTGGCTATTCATGCTCAGTAGTAAGTAAAACATTTTGGTTATTGATGCACCGTAGTAAGTAAAATATTTTGGTTATTGATGCTCAGTAGTAAGTAAAACATTTTGGTTATTGATGCTCAGTAGGAAGTTAAACATTTTGGTTATTCATGCACAGTAGTAAGTAAAACTTTTTGGTTACTGAAGCTTTATAGTAAGTAAAACATTTTGGTGACTGATGCTAAATGATAGGTAAAAGATTTTGGTTATTCATGCTCAGTAGTAAGTAAAACATTTTGGTTATTGATGCTCAGTAGTAAATAAAACATTTTGATTATTCATGCTCATTAGTAAGTAAAACATTTAGGTTATTAATGCTCAGTAGTAAGTAAAACATTTTGGTTATTGATGTTCAGTGGTAAGTAAAACATTTTGGTTATAGATGCTCAGTTGTAAGTAAAACATTTTGGTTATTGATGCTCCATTGTAAATAAAACATTTTGGCTGTTGATGCTCAGTATTATGGAAAACATTTTGGCTATTCATGCTCAATAGTAAGTAAAACATTTTGGTTATTCATGCTCAGTAGTAAGTAAAACATTTTGCTTATTCATGCTCAGTAGTAAGTAAAATATTTTGGTTATTGATGCTCAGTGATAAGTAAAACATTTTGGTTATTCGTGCTCAATAGTAAGTAAAGCATATCAGTTATTGATGCTCAATAGTAAGTAAAATAGTTTGATTATTCATGCTCAGTAATACATAAAACATTGTTGGTTATTGGTGCTCAATGGTAAGTAAAACGTTTTGGTTATTAATGCTCCATAGTAAGCAAACCATTTCGGTAATTGATGCTCAGTAGTAAGTAAAACATTTGGTTATTCATGCTCAGTAGTAAGTAAAACATTTCAGTTATTGATGCTCAATAGTGAATAAAACATTTGTTTTATTCATGCTCAGTAGTAAGTGAAACATTTCAGTTCTTGATGCTCTGTTTTAAGTAGAACATTTTGGTTATTGATGCTCCATAGTAAATAAAACATTTTGGTTTATTCATGCTCAGTAGTAAGTAAAACATTTTGGTTATTGATGGTCAGTAGTAAGTAAAACATTTTGTTTATTGATGCTCAGTTGTAAGAAAAACATTTTGGTTATTGATGCTTCATAGTAAATAAAACATTTCGGCTATTGATGCTCAGTAGTACGTAAAACATTTTGGTTATTCGTGCTCAGTAGTAAGTAAAACATTTTGGTTATTAATGCTCAGTAGTATGTAAAACATTTCAGTAATTGATGCTCAATAGTAAGTAAAACATTTTGGTTATTGATGCTCCATAGTAAATAAAACATTTTGGTTATTCTTGCTCAGTAGTAAGTAAAACATTTTGGTTATTCATGCTCAGTAGTAAGTAAAACATTTTGGTTATTGATGCTCAGTAGTAAGTAAAACTTTTCAGTTATTGGTACTCAGTAGTAAGTAAAACATGTTGGTTATTCATGCTCAGTAGTAAGTAAAACATGTTGGTTATTCATGCTCAGTAGTAAGTAAAACATTTTGGTTATTGATGCTCAGTAATAAGTAAAACATTTCGGTTATTGATGCTCAGTAGAATGTCAAACATTTTGGCTATTCATGCTCAGTTGTAAGGAACACATTTTGGTTATTCATGCTCAGTAGTAAGTAGAACAGATTGGTTGTTAATGCACAGTGGTAAGTAAAACATTTTGGTTAGTCATGCTCAGTAGTAAATAAAACATTTTGGTTATTCTTGCTCTGTAGTAAGTAAAACATTTTGGTTATTGATGCTAAATGGTAGGTAAAACATTTTGGTTATTCATGCTCAGTAGTAAGTAAAAGATTTTGATTATTGATGCTCTGTAGTAAGTAAAACATTTTGGTTACTCGTGCTCTGTAGTAAGTAAAATGTTTTGGTTATTGATGCTCAGTAGTAAGTAAAACATTTTGGATATTCATGCTGAGTAGTAAGTAAAACATTTTTGTTATTGATGGTCAGTAGTAAGTAAAACATTTCAGTTATTGATGCTCAGTGGTAAGTAAAACATTTCGGTTATTGATGCTCCATAGTAAGTAAAACATTTCTGTTATTGATGCTCAGTGCTGAGTTAAACATTTCAGTTATTCATTGGTAAGTAAAGCATTTTGGTTATTGATACTCCATAGTAAGCAAAACATTTCGGTTATTGATGCTTTGTAGTAAGTAAAACATTTTGGTTATTAATGCTCAGTAGTAAGTAAAACATTTCAGTTATTGATGCTCACTACTAAGTGAAACATTTCGGTTATTGATGCTCAATGGTAATTAAAACATTTTGGTTATTGATGCTCCATAGTAAGTAAAACATTTTGGTTATTGATGCTCAGTAGTGAGTAAAACATTTTGGTTATTCCTGCTCAGTAGTAAGTAAAACATTTTGGTTATTTATGCTCAGTAGTAAGTAAAACATTTTGTTTCTTGATGCTCAGTTGTAAGTAAAACATTTTGGTTATTGATGCTCAGTGGTAAGTAAAACATTGTGGTTATTGATGCTCCATAGTAAGTAAAACATTTCAGTTTTTCATGCTCTGTAGTATGTATAACATTTTGGTTATTGATGCTCCATAGTAAATAAAACATTTCGGTTATTGATGCTCCATTGTAAGTAAAACATTTTGGTTATTCATGCTCAGTAGTAAGTAAATATTTTGGTTATTGATGCTCAGTGGCAAGTAAAACGTTCTGGTTACTGATGCTCAGTGGTAAGTAAAACATTTTGGTTCTTGATGCTCAGTAGTATGTAAAACATTTCAGTTATTGATGCTCAATAGTAAGTAAAACATTTTGGTTATTGATGCTCAGTAGTAAGTAAAACATTTTGGTTATTCATGCTCAGTAGTAAGTAAAACATTTTGGTTATTGATGGTCAGTGGTAAGTAAAACATTTTGGTTATTGATGCTCCACAGTAAATAAAACATATTGGTTATTGATGCTCAGAAGTAAGTAAAATATTTTGGTTATTCATGCTCAGAAGTAAGTAAAACATTTTAGTTATTGATGCTCAGTAGTATGTAAAATAATTTGGTTATTTATGCTCAGTGGTAAGTAAAACATTTTGGTTATTGATGCTCCATAGTTAATAAAACATTTCTGCTATTGATGCTCAGTAGTATATAAAACATTTTGGTTATTCATGCTCAGTAGTATGTAAAACATTTTTGTTATTCATGCTCAGTAGTATGTAAAACATTTCAGTTATTGATGCTCAATAGTAAGTAAAACATTTTGGTTATTGATGCTCATTATTACGTAAAACATTTTGGTTATTGATGCTCAGTAGTAAGTAAAACATTTTGGTTATTGATGCTCAGTAGTAAGTAAAACATTTTTTTTATTGATGCTCAGTGGTAAGTAAAACATTTTGGTTATTGATGCTACATAGTAAATAAAACATTTCGGCTATTGATGCTCAGTAGTATGTAAAACATTTGGTTATTTATGCTCAATAGTAAGTAAAACATTTTCATTATTCATGCTCAGTATTAAGTAAAACATTTTGGTTGTCCATACTCAGTAGTAAGTAAAACATTTTGGTTATTGATGCTCAGTGTTAAGTAAAACATTTTGGTTATTGATGCTCCATAGTCAATAAAACATTTTGGCTATTGATGCTCTGTAGTATGTAAAACATTTTGGTTATTCATGCTCAATAGTATGTAAAAAAATTCTGTTATTCATACTCAATAGTAAGTAAACCATTTTGGCTATTCGTGCTCAGTAGTAAGTAAAACACTTGGTTATTGATGCTCAGTAGTAAGTAAAACATTTTGTTAATGATGCTCAGTGGTAAGTAAAACATTTTGGTTATTAATGCTCCATAGTAAAGAAAACATTTCGGCTATGGATGCTCAGTATTACTTAAAACATTTTGTTTATTCATGCTCAGTAGTAAGTAAAACATTTTAGTTATTCATGCTGAGTAGTATGTAAAACATTTCAGTAAAACCACAACAGGCACCTAAAGGGGCAGAAGGTAATAATAAAACACGAGCATGTAGGTGTAAGCAGCAGCTTACACCTACAGGCTCATGTTTTATTATTACCTTCTGCCTCTTTGGGTGCCTGTTTTGCTTTTACTGGTTCTCGGTTCTGTGGTACCCTTTCCTTGGAGTTTTTGCATTACATGTAAAACATTTCAGTTATTTATTCTCAATAGTAAGTAAAGCATTTTGGTTATTGATGCTCAGTGGTAAGTAAAACATTTTGGTTATTGATGCTCAGTGGAAAGTAAAACATTTTGGTTATTGATGCTCCATAGTAAATGAAACATTTCAGTTATTGATGCTCAGTAGTAAGTTGAAATATTTTGGTTATTCATGCACAGTAGTAAGTAAAACGTTTTGGTTATTCATGTTTAGTAGGAAGTAAAACATTTCAGTTATTGATGCTCAGTGGTAAGTAAAACATTTTGGTTATTGATGCTCAGTGGAAAGTAAAACATTTTGGTTATTGATGCTCCATAGTAAATTAAAGATTTCGGCTACTGATGCTTAGTAGTATGTAAAACATTTTGGTTATTCATGCTCAATAGTAAGTAAAACATTTTGGTTATTCATGCTCAGTAGTAAGTAAAACATTTTTTTTATTCATGTTCAGTAGGAAGTAAAATATTTCGGTTATTGGTGCTCAGTGGTAAGTAAAACATTTTGGTTATTGATGCTCCATAGTAAATAAAACATTTCGGCTATTGATGCTCAGTAATATGTAAAACATTTTGTTTACTCATACTCAGTAGTAAGTAAATCATTTCAGTTATTGATGTTCAATAGTAAGTAAAACATTTTGGTTATTCATGCTCAGTAATACATAAAACATTTTTGGTTATTGATGCTGAATAGTAAGTAAAACATTACGGTTATTGATGCTCATTATTAAGTAAAACATTTTGGTTATTCATGCTCAGTAGTAAGTAAAACATTTTGGTTATTGATGCTCAGTAGTAAGTAAAACATTTTTTATTGATGCTCAGTGGTAAGTAAAACATTTTGGTTATTGATGCTCCATAGTAAATAAAACACTTTGGCTATTGATGCTCAGTAGTATGTAAAACATTTTGGTTATTCATGCTCAATAGTAAGTAAAACATTTTCGTTATTCATGCTCAGTAGAAAGTAAAACATTTTGGCTATTCATGCTCAGTTGTAAGTAAAACATTTTGGTTATTCATGCTTGGTGTTAATTAAAACATTTTGGTTATTGATGCTCCATAGTCAATAAAACATTTTGGCTATTGATGCTCTGTAGTATGTAAAACATTTTGGTTATTCATGCTCAATAGTAAGTAAAACATTTCAGTTATTGATGCTCAATAGTAAGTAAAACATTTTGGTTATTCGTGCTAAGTAATACATAAAACATTTTTGGTTATTGATGCTCAATGGTAAGTATAACATTTTGGTTATTGATGCTCATTAGTAAGTAAAACATTTTGGTTATTCATGCTCAGTAGTAAGTAAAACATTTTGGTTATTGATGCTCAGTAGTAAGTAAAGCATTTTGGTTATTCATGCTCAGTAGTAAGTAAAACATTTTGGTTATTGATGCTCAGTAGTAAGTAAAACATTTTGGTTATTGATGTTAAGTGGTAAGTAAAACATTTTGGTTATTAATGCTCCATAGTAAAGAAAACATTTTGGCTATTGATGCTCAGTAGTACGTAAAACATTTTGGTTATTCATGCTCAGTAGTATGTAAAACACTTCAGTAAAACCACAACAGGCACCCAAAGAGGCAGAACGTAATAATAAAACACGAGCATGTAGGTGTAAGCAGCAGCTTACACCTACAGTCTCGTGTTTTATTATTACCTTCTGCCTCTTTGGGTGCCTGTTGTGGTTTTACTGGTTCTTGGTTCTGTGGCACCCTTTCCTTGGAGTTTTTGGATTACATGTAAAACATTTCAGTTATTGATGCTCAATAGTAAGTAAAACATTTCTGTTATTGATGCTCATTAGTAAGTAAAACATTTTGGTTATTCATGCTCAGTAGTAAGTAAAACGTTTTGGTTATTCATGCTCAGTAGGAAGTAAAACATTTTGGTTATTCATGCTTAGTAGTAAGTAAAACATTTTGGTTATTGATGCTTAGTAGTAAGTAAAACACTTTGGTTATTCATGCTCAGTGGTAAGTAAAACATTTTGGTTATTGATGCTCCATAGTAAATAAAACATTTTGGTTATTCTTGCTCAGTAGTAAGTAAAACATTGTGGTTAATGATGCTCAGTGGTAAGTAAAACACTTCAGTTATTGATGCTCAGTAGTAAGTAAAACGTTTCAGTTATTGGTACTCAGTAGTAAGTAAAACATGTTGGTTATTCATGCTCAGTAGTAAGTAAAACATTTGGACTACTGATGCTCAATAGTATGCAAAACATTTTGGTTATTGATGCTCAGTAGTAAGTAAAACATTTCGGTTATTGATGCTCAGTAGAATGTCAAACATTTTGGCTATTCATGCTCAGTTGTAAGGAACACATTTTGGTTATTCATGCTCAGTAGTAAGTAGAACATATTGGTTGTTAATGCACAGTGGTAAGTAAAACATTTTGGTTATTCATGCTCAGTAGTAAATAAAACATTTTGGTTATTCATGCTCAGTAGTAAGTAAAAGATTTTGATTATTGATGCTCTGTAGTAAGTAAAACATTTTGGTTACTCGTGCTCAGTAGTATGTAAAATATTTTGGTTATTGATGCTCAGTAGTAAGTAAAACATTTTGGATATTCATGCTGAGTAGTAAGTAAAACATTTTTGTTATTGATGGTCAGTAGTAAGTAAAACATTTCAGTTATTGATGCTCAGTGGTAAGTAAAACATTTCGGTTATTGATGCTCCATAGTAAGTAAAACATTTCTGTTATTGATGCTCAGTGCTGAGTATAACATTTCAGTTATTCATTGGTAAGTAAAGCATTTTGGTTATTGATACTCCATAGTAAGCAAAACATTTCGGTTATTGATGCTCTGTAGTAAGTAAAACATTTTGGTTATTAATGCTCAGTAGTAAGTAAAACATTTCAGTTATTGATGCTCACTACTAAGTGAAACATTTTGGTTATTGATGCTCAATGGTAATTAAAACATTTTGGTTATTGATGCTCCATAGTAAGTAAAACATTTTGGTTATTGATGCTCAGTAGTGAGTAAAACATTTTGTTTATTCCTGCTCAGTAGTAAGTAAAACATTTTGGTTTTTGATGCTCAGTAGTAAGTAAAACATTTCGATTATTGATGCTCAGTGGTAAGTAAAACAGTTTGCTTATTGATGCTCCATAGTAAGTAAAACATTTTGGTTACTGATGCTCTGCAGTAAGTAAAACATTTTGGTTATTTATGCTCAGTAGTAAGTAAAACATTTTGTTTTTTGATGCTCAGTTGTAAGTAAAACATTTTGGTTATTGATGCTCAGTGGTAAGTAAAACATTGTGGTTATTGATGCTGCATAGTAAGTAAAACATTTCGGTTTTTCATGCTCTGTAGTATGTATAACATTTTGGTTATTGATGCTCCATAGTAAATAAAACATTTCGGTTATTGATGCTCCATTATAAGTAAAACATTTTGGTTATTCATGCTCAGTAGTAAGTAAATATTTTGGTTATTGATGCTCAGTGGCAAGTAAAACGTTCTGGTTACTGATGCTCAGTGGTAAGTAAAACATTTTGGTTATTGATGCTCAGTAGTACGTAAAACTTTTTGGTTATTCATACTCAGTAGTAAGTAAAACATTTTGGTTATTCTTGCTCAGCAGTATGTAAAACATTTCAGTTATTGATGCTCAATAGTAAGTAAAACATTTTGGTTATTGATGCTCAGTAGTAAGTAAAACATTTTGGTTATTCATGCTCAGTAGTAAGTAAAACATTTTGGTTATTGATGCTCAGTAGTAAGTAAAACATTTTGGTTATTGATGGTCAGTGGTAAGTAAAACATTTTGGTTGTTGATGCTCCATAGCAAATAAAACATTTCGGCTATTGATTCTTAGTAGTATTAGAAACATTTTGGTTAGTCATGCTCAACAGTAAGTAAAACATTTCAGTTATTAATGCTCAATAGTAAGTAAAACATTTTGGTAATTCATGGTCAGTAATAAGTAAAACATTTTGGTTATTTATGCTCAATGGTAAGTAAAACATTTTTGGTTATTTATGCTCCATAGTAAGTAAAACATTTTGGTTCTTGATGCTCAGTAGTAAGTTAAACATTTTGGTTATTCGTGCTCAGTAGTTAGTAAAACATTTCCGTTATTGATGCTCAATAGTAAGTAAAACATTTTGGTTATTCATGCTCAGTAGTAAGTAAAACATTTTGGTTACTGATGCTCTGTAGTAAGTAAAACATTTTGGTTATTCATGCTCAGAAGTAAATAAAACATTTTAGTTATGGATGCTCAGTAGTAAGTAAAACATTTTGGTTATTTATGCTCCGTGGTAAGTAAAACATTTCGGTTATTGATGCTCCATAGTTAATAAAACATTTCGGCTACTGATGCTCAGTAGTACATAAAACAGTTTGGTTATTCATGCTCAGTAGTATGTAAAACATTTTGGTAATTCATGCTCAGTAGTATGGAAAACATTTCAGTTATTGATGCTCAATAGTAAGTAAAACATTTCGGTTATAGATGCTCATTATTAAGTAAAACATTTCCGTTATTGATGCTCAATAGTAAGTAAAACATTTTGGTTATTCTTGCTCAGTAGTAAGTAAAACATTTCGGTTATTGATGCTCTGTAGTAAGTAAAACATTTTGGTTATTGATGCTCCGCAGTAAATAAAACATATCGGTTATTGATGCTCAGAAGTAAGTAAAATATTTTGGTTATTCATGCTCAGAAGTAAGTAAAACATTTTAGTTATTGATGCTCAGTAGTATATAAAATAATTTGGTTATTTATGCTCAGTGGTAAGTAAAACATTTTGGTTATTGATGCTCCATAGTTAATAAAACATTTCTGCTATTGATGCTCAGTAGTATATAAAACATTTTGGTTATTCATGCTCAGTAGTATGTAAAACATTTTTGTTATTCATGCTCAGTAGTATGTAAAACATTTCAGTTATTGATGCTCAATAGTAAGTAAAACATTTTGGTTATTTATGCTCATTATTAAGTAAAACATTTTGGTTATTGATGCTCAGTAGTAAGTAAAACATTTTGGTTATTGATGCTCAGTAGTACGTAAAACATTTTTTTTATTGATGCTCAGTGGTAAGTAAAACGTTTTGGTTATTGATGCTACATAGTAAATAAAACATTTCGGCTATTGATGCTCAGTAGTATGTAAAACATTTTGGTTATTCATGCTCAATAGTAAGTAAAACATTTTCGTTATTCATGCTCAGTATTAAGTAAAACATTTTGGTTGTTCATACTCAGTAGTAAGTAAAACATTTTGGTTATTGATGCTCAGTGTTAAGTAAAACATTTTGGTTATTGATGCTCCATAGTCAATAAAACATTTTGGCTATTGATGCTCTGTAGTATGTAAAACATTTTGGTTATTCATGCTCAATAGTATGTAAAAAATTTCTGTTATTCATACTCAATAGTAAGTAAAACATTTTGGCTATTCGTGCTCAGTAATACGTAAAACATTTTTGATTATTGATGCTCAATGGTAAGAAAAACGCTTTGGTTACTGATGCTCCATAGTAAGTAAAACATTTTGGTTATTGATGCTCATTAGTAAGTAAAACATTTTGGTTATTCATGCTCAGTAGTAAGTAAAACATTTGAGTTATTGATGCTCAAAAGTAAGTAAGTAAAACATTTTGGTTATTCATGCTCAGTAGTAAGTAAAACATTTTGGTTATTGATGCTCTGTAGTAAGTAGAACATTTTGGTTTTTGATGCTCCGTAGTAAATAAAACATTTCGGTCATTGATGCTCAGTAGTAAGTAAAACATTTTGGTTATTCATGCTCAGTAGTAAGTAAAACACTTGGTTATTGATGCTCAGTAGAAAGTAAAACATTTTGTTAATGATGCCCAGTGGTAAGTAAAACATTTTGGTTATTAATGCTCCATAGTAAAGAAAACATTTCGGCTATGGATGCTCAGTATTACTTAAAACATTTTGTTTATTCATGCTCAGTAGTAAGTAAAACATTTTGGTTATTCATGCTCAGTAGTATGTAAAACATTTCAGTAAAACCGCAACAGGCACCCAAAGGGGCAGAAGGTAATAATAAAACACGAGCATGTAGGTGTAAGCAGCAGCTTACACCTACAGGCTCGTGTTTTATTATTACCTTCTGCCTCTTTGGGTGCCTGTTTTGCTTTTACTGGTTCTTGGTTCTGTGGTACCCTTTCCTTGGAGTTTTTGGATTACATGTAAAACATTTCAGTTATTTATTCTCAATAGTAAGTAAAACATTTTGGTTATTGATGCTCAGTGGTAAGTAAAACATTTTGGTTATTGATGCTCAGTGGAAAGTAAAACATTTTGGTTATTGATGCTCCATAGTAAATGAAACATTTCAGTTATTGATGCTCAGTAGTAAGTTGAAATATTTTGGTTATTCATGCACAGTAGTAAGTAAAACGTTTTGGTTATTCATGTTCAGTAGGAAGTAAAACATTTTGGTTATTGTTGCCCAGTGGTAAGTAAAACATTTTGGTTATTCATGCTTCATAGTAAATAAAACATTTTGGTTATTCATGCTCAGTAGTAAGTAAAACATTTTGTTTATTGATGCTCTGTAGTAAGTAAAACATTTTGGTTATTGATGCTCCATAGTAAATAAAACATTTCAGTTATTGATGCTCAGTAGTAAGTAAAACATTTTGGTTAATGATGCTCAGTAGTAAGTAAAACATTTTGGTTAATGATGCTCAGTAGTAAGTAAAACATTTTGGTTATTGATGCTCAGTGGTAAGTAAAACATTTTGGTTTTGATGCTCCATAGTAAATAAAACATTTTGGCTATTGATGCTCAGCAGTACGTAAAACATTTTGGTTATTCATGCTCAGTAGTAAGTAAAACATTTTGGCTATTCATGCTCAGCAGTATGTAAAACATTTCAGTTATTGATGCTCAATAGTCAGTAAAACATTTTGGTTATTGAAGCAAAGTGGTAAGTAAAACATTTTAATGATTGATGCTCCATAGTAAATAAAACATTTTGACTATTTATGTTCAGTAGTATGTAAAACATATTGGTTATCCATGCTCAATAGTAAGTAAAACATTTTGGTTATTCATGCTCAGTAGTAAGTAAAACATTTTGGTTATTCATGCTCACTAGTAAGTAAAACATCTCGATTATTGATGCTCAGTGGTAAGTAAAACATTTTGGTTATTGATGCTCCATAGTAAATAAAACATTTCAGCTATTGATGCTCAATAGTATGTAAAACATTTTGGTTATTCATGCTCAATAGTAAGTAAAACATTTCAGTTATTGATGCTCAATAGTAAGTAAAACATTTTGGTTATTCATGCTCAGTAATACGTAAACATTTTTGTTTATTGATGCTCAATAGTAAGTAAAACATTTTAGTTATTGATGCTCAGTAGTAAGTAAAACATTTCGGTTATTGATGCTCAGTAGTAAGTAAAACACTTTGGTTATTCATGCTTAGTAGTAAGTATAACATTTCAGTTATTAATGCTCAATAGTAAGTAAAACATTTTGGTTATTCATGCTCAGTAGTAAGTAAAACATTTTGGTTATTGATGCTCCATAGTAAGTAAAACATTTCAGTTACTGATGCTCAATAGTAATTAAAACATTTTTTTTATTCATGCTCAGTAATACATAAAACATTTTGGTCATTGATGCTCAATAGTAAGTAAAACATTCTGGTTATTGATGCTCCATAGTAAGTATAACATTTTGGTTATTGATGCTCAGTAGTAAGTAAAACATTTTGGTTATTCATGCTCAGTAGTAAGTTAAACATTTTGGTTATTCGTGCCCAGTGGTAACTAAAACATTTGGGCTATTGATGCTCGGTAGTAAGCAAAACGTGGTTATTGATGCTCAGTCGTAAGTAGCTGGAAAATTCTATGAGGTGCTTTTAGTCTTGTCTACCAAATGATAACTTATCTTACATAATTTCTAGATGCCTTTCAAGTTCACTTGAAAGTATAGATATTTCCTCCTGATTCATAATGTTTAGAGGCTGAGCTTGTGCAAATCTTTTCTGGTTTACAAATATCATGCTGGATTAAACAGTTATATTATTAGAATAATCATATGCAAATAAACCTTTGTGGTATTCCAGATGTATTGTATAGTATTTCACTGTCTTGAACAAAGTGTTATACATACTCAGAATGGCTGCAGGAGACAAGATTGGGGTTTCTGTTCCCTTCCCTGAAAAAAGCATAATTATTCTCACTCTTGTGTTTCTAAGACTAGTTTATGTAGAAACTCAGAATAGTTAATTAATACATACCTTTCATATCATTTGTAATTTATAAATTAAGGGTGCCCAGTCCACTTTCTTGTACGGGCCATGGTGTAACCCTTCATATTGACATTAAATCATGCAAAATACTCTCCAGACTTAAATCTGTAATCATGTAAAAATAGAGAGGAGGAGATCAGTGGGATTCGAATCTGGTTATTTTTCACATTATGTGGTACACTATGCTTTTATGCAGACATATATAATAACTGGATGATACCAAAAACAGGATGTTCTTGTAGGTCAGTATGCTTGCCTGTCACATTTATGACATAGTCCCCTCCAAGAAACTTAAATTCTATAATCCTATGTTGGTATGTTCCACTTCCAATGTATCTATCAAGATTATGATTCATTTTAAGGAAATTATGGACTTATTTATTTGGATTGCAAGGAGAAAATTATTCTATAATCTCAGATATGCATCTGTAATATATCTGTAACACATACCTCTCAAATGTACCTCATTAAGAGGAACATACCTCATTTGTGGTATTAAAAAGTTCATGTTCCTTGAAGTTCCTCAAAGTTCCACATTGAAAGACTGTCACACACTCAATGTTAGGAATTTTTTTAAGTGAAATCCATGGTAAATATAAATGAATCATATTAATTCAATAAAAGATCTTTTTATAAGTAAAACCAGCATATTTTAACCATCCTATGGCCTTCCTAGTAGAAGTTGTTAGTAAGCCATTAGTGTATGTTCCACATTTTGCCCATTTGTTCCCCATTATGAGGGCTATTGTTCCTCATTTTGGAGGTGGGAGGTTGAGAGATATGCTGTAACAATATCTTTTACTGGTATTTGTTTGAGTGTTTAATTGCCTAATTTGATGTTAGCTTCTCCACTGGTACATTTTATCTATTATATTTCAAACAGAACTAGAGAATACATTGCCTGACAGGCAAGGCAATGGCCACCTCTTAGTATCCTGTTGGAAACCAAATATAATGAAACTGCCTGAAACCTGTCTGAATTGTTTAACTTTTCAATGCTTATGAATATTTTAAGAATGTATCATTGCACCTTTTTCCAGTTTTTTCAGATGGCTTGTTTGAAGGCTAGAACAGATACCATTGTCTTTAGGAATGGGTTGCATCAGCAAGAAAAGTAGGTACCACAGCTGAATGTAACAGTAATGATATAAGGCTATATTTTAGATCCTTAACAAGTGAACAGAAGTGCCCCTAAAACTGTGTTATTACTAGTAATTGCTCTAACAGCAGCACACACCTAGCTTTGTTTGAGAAGTAAATTAATGGTTCTCGAACTCCCTTAACAGCAGGACATTTGTAGTATACATTAGCAATGCTACCTCAAAAACACTGTGTACAATAAAAGGAATCCTACATGGCTCACTGTTGAGATCTCTACAATTATTTCTATCAGTGGTTTACCTTGTGTTCCTCCAAGTATTGGTTGTATACTAAACAGATTGTGTATATAAGAAGTCATAAGTCACCCAGTAAATGAAATAATTATCAGAGAGTTTTACTCAGATGTGAAAGTAGCTAATTTGTATGTATTTCTTTATTTACTTTCCAGGAATTTATTGTATTTATTTATTTATTTTACATTTGTTTACCGGGAAAGTCCGACTGGGCTGTTGGCTCATTTTGAAAGGAGGCCTGGGGAGAAAAGCTTCACTAAATCGATATAATTACAAAAAAAAATTACATTGACAAAAACAGACAGTACGTTAAGTACACTGCAGATAAGAACTAACAGTGGTCAGTAAGACAGTACAATATTTATACCGTAAGAATTATAGGATAATCAAAACAGGCGTCATAAGTAATGCAAGTCAAAGAGAACATCAATTAGACAGCATGTTACTGGTGGACATTTGCAGAGAGTTATAAAATGAGAGTAGTCAACAAGGCATCAGAGCATCGCATTTATACAATACTGCAGGCTATTCATATATTGTGTGTGCTCATATAGGCATATCATGGACTGAAAAAGAGCATGCAGGTGGGATAGACAGAAAAGGAGAAAGCTAGGTAAGGTTGATAGAAATAAAAGGGATTGCACAGTAATTAGATTAAGAAGGGGGTATATTTGGCCTGGCTTAGTGCAGGAGCAAAGTTAGGTGTTGGTTATTTGCTCCATAAGTAATAGTTTGAATATGGATGAGTTAGTAGTAATGAATATATTCTGAGACATAGAATTCCAGGACGTTGTTATTTTGTTGGAGTAAAGAGAATCACCATGACTACTATTGGATTTAGTTTACTTTGAGAAGGCGTTTATTGGAGGATCTTAGTGATCTACAGTTGGAGAAGGGCTGGACTAAGTCCTTGAGAGCTAAATAAATAAAATAAAATAAATAAAACACATCTGAAATACCACCACGATTTATTTGTATATGATTCAGTTGATGAGAAATACACAATAACACGCAGTCTGCACTGTGAGACTGTTTCACTGAGCTACAATTACATGTTACTTTCATTGCAGATAACCCCACAGACATAGAGAGCCCTGCAGTAATAAAGTCTAAATGAAAAACTTCAGTAATGTCAGTATGCAAACCAACTGTTCACAGTCTGTACTGTACATGAGGTATGATGGTTCACAGAAGTAAAACTGTTTGGCACTAAAAACACATGATTTACTAAACAGTCTAAATACATGTCTTAAACAACGTCAGATTATCTTCATCCAAAAAGTTTTTTCAACAACATATAGCAATGAACAGAGAATGTAGAATAGTTTATGGCTACAAACTGAGTGAATTATATAGTTTTAGGATGAATACAGATAAGAATTTGCCTGTTTGACAACAGATGTAACCTTATGTTAACTATTTGCAAAACAGTATTTGTCAATTCCTTGCTTACAGCAGATGTTCTTTGTTTTAAGAAGTTTTATGCATAAATATGACACTTGCTGTGCAATGTGTGATACAAAATGAGTTGCTTCTGATTCAGGAACAATGTCGTTGAGTCGTAACGGCAACGTGACTTCTTGCACTGCCCATCCACAGCAGCAATCTTATCAGCAAAGAAGCATACAAATGACCTTTCTTCTTACATTATATGTACATAATCATGGACAGATTAAGAAGGAGTAGTGCAGTAAATCAATACACACTAAAAGCACTATATGCATCTGTATCCTCCAGACTAAAGACTGAAAAAAAAGGATTGCAGGAAGGGTTGAACAAAAACAACACAGCAGGGAATCAAAGTGTCACAGACTGCCATGTGACAAGAAAGAATGGCATGAATGTTATCTGTCACCCACACTCAGCCTAGCTTACACAGAAAACCATTAGTATTAACAGATTATTACTGTCTTAAGTTGTTTTTTTGTGATATGCTGGTTCCTTTTACTCTAGGTACATTTCTATGACATTAACCTTATTTTGTGAAAAAGTATGCCTTATGCAATGCTCACTATTCTAGAGTAGTGAAGCGTACAGCCCAGGAGGAGATGGGTAAGGAATTATTTATTTTCATTGCAACAGTGCAGTGGATATGACTGAAGGGGAAAATGGGAGGGGGAGTATTTCTCAAAACTATCATACTGTGGGCATGAAAAATGAGGGGGTTGTGAACAACACTTTATCTGACTAAAAGGGTATCAGCACATTACAGTATGGGTTGGGCTGAAATTTTTTTTTTTGCACTTCTAGTGTGCAAAACATGGCAGCATTGGAGGATTGATGGAGAGCGAAGGGACATACTTACAAAGTCAAGTGCTTGAGAATAAGCTGCAAGGGGGTGCATTGGCAGGTAATATACATAAGCAGAATGTCACGCACATGACCTGAAGGGGGTAGTAGAGTGCAAACTGCATTAACAGACTGCTGGAGGGGTAGGGGAGGGTATATATTCTTCTCATGCAGCAAGGCACATACTTTTCTCACTATGCATCCTGGCCAGTGGCTGAACCCATAGCAAATATATTCACTATGAGGACTGAATGCTGTTTAATTGTTGTGCAGCCAGGTGCTTGAACGATACAGACAAATACCTCAAGCTATACAGGACTTGCCATGTATCCCACACTTCCTCGTTTAAGAGTCTTCTTTTGTGTTATACATGATATCACTTGACTAGCAGAATCTTTCTACCACTGCAGTTATATTGACATTATTTTTTTTAATTATCAGTTTATTGATTTTTTTTCTGTGGCTTTTTATTTATGTGTTGGTTTGCTTGTTATTCACATGGTTCCTGATCTGGGCTACTCCAAATTTCCATTTTAGCCACAATGTAGCAATAAGAAAAAAAAAAGATAAACATTTATAGCAAGCAGAAATTATCTGAAGAAGCACCACTACAGAATAAGCTGTCAGTTAACAGAATTATTAGATGCTCACAAAGTAAACAGGTAATATTTGCATGAGGTTTGCAAAGTACATACACGGCTTCACATACACATGTATATTGGATGTAAGATAGACACGCTCACATGTTTTGGAGGTACATGCAGGCATGAATGTGGGCTGGTTGTAATAAAGTAGCTGAAGATGTAGAATAGTGTGAAGAAAAGTATTTTGTGCATCTGATACATTCTTGGTAACATGGGAGACTGAATGATGGCAACAGATATGTTTACGTATAGCTCTGTCTTGTTTGCATGAAATATCAGTACACAGTTATGAGTCCCTAATGACATTCTGACCATATTTTCTTTGCATTTCCTCTTATTTATGACATACTATAAACTAGTTGTTGGAATGAAACTAAGTCTGTGCTGAATGTTGCAATATATTCCTGTTTACCCTCATTCTTACTCAAGTATTCCTTTCAATAAACTATAATTTAATATTTCATAAGAAAGTAAACTGCCAAATAACATTCTGCAGATAAAAGAAAACATGAAACTGCAAAAGCTGTGCACACAGTGCAAGGTACAGGGTCTCTTATGCACTACATGAATGATCACTCATGAAAAGAGATTTATTATACCGTAAAATAATAATATATCCACCTAACAATTTTTGTTGTTTTATACATTGTGTAGTTACCATCATTGACTGAATGAGTTGCAAATGTTTTTTTTTTCTAAAAGCTGTTAAACAGTGTATATATTACCTGCACATTTCCAGTAGATTTTTCTTTTACACATTAACAGGCAGAATGAATAAATTTAATAATGCAGTTCAGGTTTAAGATTACATTTTTTAGTATAGTAGCAATTACATTTTTTTGATTAATATCTTTGGTTAGGACCATTTCTAAAATCTGTATGTATGTTAATGCTTATATTATACAACTAACTATCCCCGTCAATTTTCAGACCATAGAGGTTGTACTGTGACATAAAAGATTACATGTCAGTATTGAAACTCTGTAATAGTTGAATGCATCTCTGTGTATCCCTTTGTCTTTCAGTAGTTGTCTCGCACTCTCTCTCTCTCTCTCTCTCTCTCTCTCACACACACACACACACACACACACACACACACACACACACACACACACACACACACACACACACACACACACACACACACACACACACACACGGATCTATTTCAGTAGATCAAACTTTTACTAGTTTGAATCACATATGGCTGAGACTATATGTTCAAACTTGTAAAAGTTCAAACACTGGCATAAAACCACATAAAACCAAAAAAAATAAAACTAAACATCTACAGTAGGGGGCTAAGCCCCCCTGCACCCTCCACATGGGGGACTTCACCCCCACACCCCCCCCCCCTTACTTAGATATACCAACTCCGAGATCACATTACATTGCAGAAATGGGAACTCTTCCCTTTCCGCTCTGTACGGAGATCTCCATTCAGTATATCGGACTTTTACAAGTTCGAACATATGGTCTCGGCTATATGTGGTTCAAACTTATAAAAGTATGATCTAGTAAAGGGGACCCACACACACACATCTCAATATCAATATCAATATGTCTATCTATCTATCTGTCTATCTATCCATCCTTTTCTACACAACAGCACTCTTGTTACAATGGTTTACCAGCACTGGTTCTACACTCTGAAAACTGAGAAATGCACTTTTTAAGTATTGTGGCACAACTGACCCAAATAAGAGAAAACTTGTAAAACTCCATCATATTCCCTCATTGGTACAAAGTTTTGTTTTAACTGAACAGGTAAATACAGAACTTTTTCCAGTCTGGACATTTTCTTCACAGACTACATCCGATATGACGCCAGAGTGTTAATCATATTTTTCCATGAAAGGCCATTTTATTTTTCTTCTTTCTCCTAAAATAGTAATGCTCACATTTTATGACTTTTTATTAAAACAAAATCATTCATGTCATAAGTAGTATGTAACTTCAACATGATTGTTTTAAACCAATTGTGCTCTGGATATCTCATTTCATTTGGTTTGTAAGTATTACTTTTCTTACTTTTGGTTCTTTTTAATGGAAATGCATGAAATAACCATGACTTCCTTGAAATCTTTCACTTTATGTGTTTCATTTTCCAACATTTTATTTTCAGTTATTCATAGAAGCAAAAGAGAATAATGTCAGTATTTGACATCTATAAAAGCAGAGTTACTTTCCTGTGTTAAAAGTGAAGAATGAGCAATGTTGCTGTACTGAATTAACGTCAGAGGTAAATACCTGCAATATAAACTTTGAAATAAGTTAAACTGTAACAACCAACAAAACTACAGATTCAAAATCTGTTCTGTAATATACACTGTGAAAGATTCAGTATGAAACTATTGAATTTGCTATCTCATATCAGCATACCAAGCTCTTTACATAGTTTGGGGTGCAGGTACCAAGTCTCTGGATTTCAATTCACTACTTATGTGACACTGGTTATTCTTGCTGTATTGTCATGCAATTAAAAACAAAGGAAACCTTAATGAGTCTCAAGTCATGCTCTGTTGGAGTTATTGTTTAAGATATATGTTAAACTAGCAGAGTATAAGTATATCAAGGATACAGCTAAAAATGAAGGCGGCCATCAAGAAAAGGAAAACAATGGCTTCTTCAGGTTTCAGACAAATCTTGAATGTTAGTTGTGAAATGCAATAAATGGAATGTACAGCTACATTTTCTATGCTATGTTATGAGTTACTGTATGTACTAAAGTATCTATTCATTTTCATTAGAGAATGGGCAAACTGTACAACAGCACTCTGATTACAGAATAAACATTCTCCAGCAGGGTAGTAATGTACAAGTAATGCCCGCTGAAAAACAAGTCCGCCGCCTCACAGCAGCATATCAAGCTGCCGTGGAGCTTGTACTGCAAAATAACAAAACATAATGGTTGCCATTACTGTACACTTGCTAAGCAGTGCTTTTGCTGTTTAGTGAGAGTAAAAAAAAAAATAAACAAAAAAAGTGTATGTACGTGTGTAAGTGTGTTTATTTTTCTGTCTGCATGTGTGAGTGAATGCATGTGTGAATGAAGAAGAGACAGTGTTTTTCAAAGACTTAGAGAGTGAGAGCAATCTTATGTGAGTGAATGTGTGTATGAATGCAGACGAGACTGTGTGTGTGAGAGAGATCGCGAGAGAGAGAGAGAGAGAGAGAGAGAGAGCATGTATTAAAAGCAGAATAAACTGTGTGCAAGATCAAGACAGAAAGAAAGAGCAGTCATGTGTGCATAGCTCTTAACTGTCCAAATTTTCGCAAAATGTCCAGATTTTTGCCTCATGTTTTTTGTCTGTTCCTCATAAAATTTGTGGTTTTCTGAAGTTTTGTGGCAAATCACTGAGGAGTCTATTCATTAAATAATGACAGGCATTTGAGTTTCAGGCTTTATGCCTTTCAGAAAATGCATTGTATTCTAGCAACGTTGTAAGTACATAAGACCAATATTTAAAATTTGCCCCTATTTTTGGTGTTTTGCCCACCCCCCCCATTATTTTGGCTTTCTCCAGATTTTTTGTGGTATGAGGTTGAGAGTTATCCATGTGTGAGTGAATGCAAGCATGCAAACAGAGGAGACTGCGTGTTTATATATGTATGTGTGTGTGTGAAAGCAGAAGTATGAGAGACAGAAAGAATGACCTCTGAGTAAAATTGTTGTGTTTTGCTTATTTTTTAAGTACTATTTTTTTTTTTTATATATTTTTGGTAGTAAAGTACTTCTTCAACACCATTAACATATACTACAGAACGTTTGAAACATTAGGTGGAGGAACTATTTTACATCAAAAATACATAAAAAAATAACATAGTACTTAAAAAATAAGTAAAACACAGCAATTTTACAGAGAGCCCATTTTTTAAGTGCAGTAATGCCAATTGCACATTAACACACAATTCATCCAGTGATGTAACAACTTCCTATTCAAGTGTATCAACTTTATCAGTCATGTGCTAAATTACTGCTTTAATGTATCAAATTCTGTCACTGATGCATTAAATTGCTGCTTCAATGTATGTATTCGCTGTATGTGGAGTTCGCTCTTTCAGGGTCGCTGAACAGGTGCTCACTGTTCAGTGTTTTCAAAGATATAATATAGACCCCCTTATCCAGTATCACTAAGCTGCATTCTTGAAAACAAAAAGATACGCATTACATAACTTTGTTCCTATACTATTTACAATTACAACCATTCTCTTTGCTCATCATATTACTTTTAGATCACTCAAACTATTGTAGGTGTTGGGCTCCTGGTAAAATTGTCTGTCAGTGCTAATGCTGTTTTTAACATATCTATTTCTTTACTTGTGTCTTCTTATGTCTCACTGTTTGTCATTTCATGTGAACTTTACAGTGCTCCATCTTAGATCTATCTTTTCATATACCTCCGCCTCCTACAAACAGCCTTGCCTACATTACTTCACCACTCTAATTCCAGGAAATTACCTTTAAATACATAAAATAGTACATGAAAACTTGCCCCCCCCCAAAAAAAAAACAAAAACAAAAAAACAAAAACAAAAAAAAAAAAACAAAGCAGGAGCTAAAATAAGCAAGCCTCTTCCTGCATCTCTGTGAATGTTTGCATAACTAATACACAAACCATCTACCCACATAGCTCCCCTTTATAATCTCGAAATACGGAAGTCTCGAATTTCAGTATCTCGAGACCATAAAGGCAAATTTTTCAAATGGCAAAAGTGCATAATCACAAATTTGAATATCTCAAATTTGCGGTTATGGCTTTACGCTACGTTACATGCAGTGTTTTGTGTGGATGGTGTACAGTGTCATGTGTGAATTTAGGTGCGATTTAAGGTAAGTGAGTGTTTTGTAAGGGTTTTGGGTGGGATTTTGAATGTATATGAGTGTGTTTGTAAGTTGTATGTGTAGGTTAGGGTAGGCAGGTGAAAGTATGAGTGTGTAAGTGTTGGATGTGTTGGTGTTTGTATATGTGTGATGTGTGTGTGTGTGTGTGTGTGTGTGTGTGTGTGTGTGTGTGTGTGTGTGTGTGTGTGTGTGTGTGTGTGTGTGTGTGTGTGTGTGTGTGTGTGTGTGCGAGGGACTGTAGAATGTCCGGGTGTGAGTTTGCTGTCTTTTTTCTGTTTGTGCGATCTCAGAGTTTGCATATATAAGTAGGGGGCTTGCCCGTCCTAATCTGTAGTGTAGGTGTGTTGATTTATGTTATTGTGTTTGTATATGCTTTGTTGTTTGATTTGTTGTAATGTGGATAAGATGGTGTATGTGTTGTTTGGTGTATGGTGTGCTAATGTTCGCGATTTTGTATTTCGTGGTTTTGAGGTTTCGGGATTTTGAGCGTTTGCCTTTATGGTTTTGAAATACTGAAATTTGAGATTTCAGTATTTCAAGATTGTAAAGGGAACCACCCACATATGTAATCTCTCTCTCTCCCAGCAGGCAATATATCAGATTATTTTAAACATGCAGTAATAATACTTCTTCCAAAAAATCAACTGCAGTCCATAAAAAAATATTTTAGACCCATCACAAAATTGTGCCCAGTAACCAAAATAGTTGAAAATAGTGTGAAAATAAATATTTCATAAACAAATTCAACTTGATTAGAGTCTCAGCTTCACTTCCATAATGGCTTTAGCACAATGACCATGTTATACTTGATGGCCAACACTATATACATGATCTAACTGATTGAAAGCTGGCATCTGTATCAATTTGAGCAGTGTATTTGAAACAACCATGTTTTTTATTGTTTATGCCAAAAAATATAAACGTTGGATCATGAAATATAAATTGGGTTATGTACTATAAATTAAATAAAACATACCTAGCTCAGGAGGAACTTTTGTTTGTGTCTTTCGGCTTTTCCCGGTTAGGGGTCGCCACAGTGGAACTCCAGTCTGCTAATGATTAGTAGTTGATTTTTACGTGCTGAATTACCAGCCCTGATGCACAACCTTTAATGAAGGTATGCCCATTCACGCATATCTCCATGCAGAAGACGCTCTAGCTGAGAATTGAATTGGACAGCATCTTACTGTGAGGTGACAACACTACCGCAGCACCACCATCGTCTGAATTTGGTACCTTCGTTTTCCGTGTATACAATGTTCACTTTTTGGATCATTGGTATATTCTCTATTAGTTAATGACATTATATATATAAATTACCTGGAGTTAGAAGTTGCAACATGAGTTCCTGAACCTTTGTAACTGGACTGAAGAGAACAAAGTTGTTAAAAATACAGATAAACATGGAGTCATGCTTTTCACCAGTCCTCAAAAGATAACTGGTTCTTTACTACTCAAGCTCTTTGACCCACAAAAAATCCTTCTCCTAATGATAGCTACCAAAAATACCTAAGCTTAGTACAAGGTCCCACACCATGTTTTGCAAAGCAAACAGAAACATTCATTCAGAGAACAATTTTTCAATAAAATTTTCATCATCTTCTTTCGACTGTTCCTGTTAGGGGTCGCCACAGTGGATCATCTGTTTCCATTTCTTCCTGTCCTCTGCATCATGCTCTTTCACACCAACCACCTTCATGTCCTCTCTCACCACATCCATAAACCTTATCTTAGGCTTTCCTCTTTTCCTCTTACCTGGCAGCTCCATCCTTAGCATCCTTTTCCCAATATACCCAGCATCCCTCTTCAGCACATGTCCAAACCAATGCAATCTCACCTCTCTTGCTTTATCTCCAAACTGTCCAACCTGAGCTGACCCTCTAATATACTGATTCCTAATCCTGTCCATCCTAGTCACACCCAGTGCAAATCTTAACATCTTTAACTCTGCCACATCCAGCTCTGACTCCTGCCTTTTCGTCAATGCTACCGTCTCCAACCCATATAACATAGCTGGTCTCACTACCCTCTTGTAGACCTTCCCTTTCACTCTTACTGATACCCGTCTGTCACAAATCACTCCTGACACTCTTCTCCACCCATTCCACCCTGCCTGTACTCTCTTCTTCACCTCTCTTCCACACTCACCATTACTCTGAACTATTGATCCCAAGTACTTAAACTCATTCACCTTTACCAACTCTACTCCCTGCATCCTCACCATTCCTCTACCCTCCCTCTCATTTACACACATATATTCTATTTAAGCCCTGCTGACCTTCATTCCTCTCCTCTCTAAAGCATATCTCCTCCTCTCCAGGGTCTCCTCAACCTGGTCCCTACTCTCACTACATATCACAATGTCATCTGCAAACATCATAGTCCATGGGGCCTCCTCTCTAATTTCATCTGTCAACCTGTCCATCACCACTGCAAATGAGAAAGGACTCAGAGCTGATCCTTGATGTAATCCCACCTCCACCTTAAACGTATGTGTCACTCCCACCGCATTCCTCATCAATGTCACACTACCCTTGTACATATCCTGTACAACTCTTACATACTTCTCTGCCACTCCCGACTTCCTCGTACAATACCACAACTCCTCTCTAGGCACCCTGTCATATGCTTTCTCTAAGTCCAGAAAGACACAACTTTACCCTTGACTAATACATCGGCTGACCCCAAAGTGTAGATATGCACTAGTAAACAAACAAGACATGCCTTAATTCCTAAGGTGGAATGTGTTTTCCTCCTCAACACTTTACATTCTGCCACAAACAGCAGTAAATAAAATCTGAACGTTGTCCTCCAATCCATAACTAGAATGCATCTCTGTGATCTTTTAAATGAAGCCAAGTGGCGTCTTATCAGTAGGCTGCAGTCTTATTAAATAAAATGCTTTTGCAAGTAAGCAAGTAAGGAGGTTAGCATATACATAAGTAGGTAAGTACATTGTATATAAATAAATAAATAGTTAAATATCCACCATTGAAATCAAAATTATCTGGGACACCAATTGAGCATTTCCTTAGAAATAACAGCAGTGATGCCTCAGTATTACATGGACACAACTTTGGTTCATCAGTGGGTAAAATAGATTTTGCTAAAATTGGACATCCCTCATGGATTAAAAATTGCATACAATATTAGAAATGTACAAACCCTAAAATGATATCAAAGAATACTGAAAAAAAATCCATACAAAATATAAATAGTATTTGCTTTAGAGATGCTGGTTTAGACAGGTTGGGTTAGCCTGTCAATGCTTCTCAAAATGCATTTCCACAATAATACATATAGCACTTTCTTCCAAATCATAGGACATGCAAAATGTGTGTTTTTTTCTCCTAAATATGTCTGTAGATAGTAAATCATGTATGTGATTGTTTAGAAATATTATTTTTAATATTTGTCATTAATCTCTGACAATGTTCTAATTATTTTCTCTCTGACAATTATCATACTGTACTTACATATGAGCACTCCGACAGAGCCAGGGTAATGGATGCAGAATGTTTGCTAACCAGCCCACGTAACTAGTTAATAAACAGGAATAAACAGTCATAACTATCTCAGACATATCAAGTACAAACTTTACAGTATGCTACATTGTTCCAACAAATTTCAGTAATGCTTGCTTGTTTCTGACTTTAGCATTTTTCTGCATTCTTTTTCAGCCATTCTTATATTACAGTATGACATGCATTTGAAACTTTAATACTTTAGTTAAAATTATGATGTCTTAATCTATTCAGAAGCTATATCTTGATGTGCTCTTTCTCTTTCTGTCTGTTCATGTTCTATTAAAATATCAATTGAGTTTACAACACCTTCTAAATTTTCAGTTACCTGAGCAGCAGTACTATGGAGTTCCCCTGGTGCTGACAAATTATGAAATGGAAGTCAAAGCTGTGCCTGTCAAATTACATATGAAATGTATATGATTTCAGTATTATTTTATCTGGCTTTATTTGACAGAAACTGAGGTTAGCAACTAGAACTAAATAGAACATAGTGTTTGGCATTATTTATACTACTTGACAGACAGTTCATTCTTCATATCTTGGTTTAATAGCATTTTAATTCCTTTAAACGCATATTTTTGCTTACATATTTGAGCAAAGGCAATTTTACAAAAATGATTAAATGCAAAATAACTCTTCTTTTGCTTATAGTCATAAAAACTAAAATAAGATTCAACTGCATATTTTTCTGGCTTCCACACTGCATTCTCATATGGCTCATTTTCCTTAGCCATTCCTAATGCAACATATCCTTATGCCTTATTTTAGCCATTTGATGTAACTCGCACTTTATCTCATGCAGACTCTTTTCTGTGGTTTATTATTTTAACTGGTATTAGTAATTTCTCTTGTAGTGCATACATCCGCAGCTTTTGGTAAGATCAGATCTGCTTCTCTTAATAAACTGCTCCTTGTTACAGCATTTCTTATACCAGAAATTATTGGGTCTGATATTAATATATCATGCAACTCACTAAATTCATAGCTGTTGCTTTTTTTATTCAACTCAGTTTAAATATACATCTATAATCTCTGTAGAAATTTGTATGCTGGCAAAAAGATAATGCTGAATGAATAAAACATTTTGGGGTCTACAGTAATGCCAGGATTATAGTCTATGTAGAAGTACTTTGTATCTATCTTATTTATGAAAACTAAAACATTCACAGGGATTCATTAACATTGTGTCCATGTCACACCCAAACTAACAAAACTGATCATTTTTGCACAACAGACAATATTGGTAATCAAATATGCATGAAGATCAAGGCACATAGCATGGAATGGAGCCTCACCTCAAGCCTACAATACCAGTGTGTGTCTGCATCATGTTAAGCATCTGCTTGGCCATAGTATGTATAGGTCCATAGGTAGGTACTAGGCTATCGGCCCAAGGGTCTACGTAAGCCTAGCCAACAATGTTCCGTGGCTTACACCACCCAAGAAAGTTATTTTCCTGTGCCATTGTCGAGCGGAGACACAGAAGTGATCCCTGGGGTGTATTTCCTATTTCCCATCCACTCATCAAGATTTTTCTTGAAGAGTGCTAATGAAGAACTTTGCTGGACAAAGATGGGTAGCCTGTTCCAGAGTATAGGAAGTCTCTGGGACAGGAATCTATCCCTCCAGCATGTCCTTTTTATGTATATGATATAAACAAATGAGTGTGCATCACAAAACCACATTATCAGATGTGAATGTTCATGCACTCAACAGCACCAGATAAGTAAATCAAGAAAACATGAGTAAGATAAATCTTATCAGCAAACAGACACGGAAGGATGAGGGTGTATAGTTCACTGAATGAAATCATGGACATGTTAAACATTATTGGCAATGGGATTCTTATTAACAAACAGTCAAAATTTTCAGCATGAAAAATTGTTAAAGTAATATGGACACTTAAGACATTTTGCATTATACATGGACACACCTCTCAAATTCTCAATGCAAGGATACTGGGCAAACAAACAAATAATGCGGAGACAAATGCACAGACTTAGGGACAATCTATATATAGTGCTCCTCTGCATTTTGAAAGTGGATAGTATAACAGTTGTGGCAGAAGCTGGCATATTCTGAAGGGTATAAGGTCAGACACTGAAAAAGTCTGTCATTAGTGACTGCAATCTTCAAGGATATGCCAGGCAACCATAAGTGTCAGGAGGAACAGCATATAACTTCTTATGATGCATGTAGTGGACAAGTTGTGAAATTTGTAACAGGTGAGAATTATGTGCACAGGAGATGTGGGATATGTCAGTAAACCTGTATTGTGATGCAACAACACATTCATACCTAAATATGATGGAGTGTGAGCCATGCTCCCATAATATACCATAAATGTAGGTTAGAAATAGAATATGAATGTCTTAAAGTGGATCACACACCAGTACATCCACATTGTAATGTTAATGTGAGACACTGCACATGTCATAATGCAAGTGGTCATAAGAACACAATTAGTGACATTTCCCACATGTGTAGACTGATTGCAATAAAAAGGAGCAAGTAACTGATCTCAAGGGAAGAAGGAACTTCCACATTTACCAAATTTAATAAGAGCTTTAAGTGAGGCAGTCATGTTGCAAGTCCCCCAGAACACAGCACACTTCCTTGCAGATTCACACAGATCACTTACACAGCTATTATTGACAGATATCACCGAAATGGCCATCACAGCAGTGGCATAAGACTCCAGATAAATAAAGTATGCATGTTGAGACAAGACAGGATAACTAACACTGTGGGGAATGTAGCACGTGATATTGGTAGGAAAAGGCATAACTAGGGTTGACATTGAACTCCTGCCAATGCCACTGACAGATTTCAGACCCCTGGAGTAGCAGGGTAGGCTATAGAAGCACTGTGAGCAGAGGTGAGTGGAGTAACACATTGCTAGGGTATGGAACAGTTGTTATCAGGCAAACAGAATGCATGTAGCAGTGCTTAAACCCATAACTCTCTGAGAGGATATTATTAATGCATGCTAACAGAGTACTCAAGAGAGACATGGCTCCCAAATATATTTCAGAGGAATAAACAATCTGATATAAAGCAAGCAAAATGCAACTATCTGGGCTTGAACTCATAACTTTATACAGCAATAGAACATTTGCAAGGAATGCTAACAGAGTTATCAAGAGAGAGCTGGCTGCCAAATACATTTCAGGAAAATAAACTACTTGATAACAGGCAAACAAAATGTACTAACCTGTTTTCAAAATAATTACCTTTGACATGGATAATGGAAACTCATGGGCATGACTATATTATGCCACAACAGAAGGTGTTCAGAGGATATGAGAATACACAATAAATGCACACTTAGAATTAAAGCAGCAGAATGACAAATACACAGGTTAAATATGTATATATGTATATATGTATAAGACAGGTGGGGAGTGAAAGCCAACAATGATTGTATGAATCAGCACAAGACGTCAGTGAGTGAGACGTGAGATCTGTCAGATGGACATAGCATGCTAACAGGTTTTTGCTTGCATGACATTATTACATGATAATGATAGTTGTCAGTATTCCACAAGTAAGCTCAGCATAAATTTCAAACCTACCTACCTACATCACATTCCCATGCATAATACACTAACTGATGATGCCACAGAACTGACTCACTGACAGAACCTACACTCTGAAAGTAGCAGACTCCAAATCCAACTTCAGACCAGTGATAAGTGGAGTACCACAGGGTTCAGTCCTGGGTCCTCTCCTGTTTGAAATCTACTTCTCTGAAGTACAGGCTAACACAGGAGGTCTTTGGCTAACAAAGTTTGCATAAGACTGCAAGCTAGGAGCCATAATTGAAACTCCTAATGATGTGGACATCCTACAAAAGGGCCTCACTGAGACAGATGCCTGGTGTCAAAGCCATGCCCTCAAGCTCAATGCCAAAAAGTGCAATGTCATCCCCATTAGTAAAAACTCTGTACTCATGAACTACCACATAGTAAGTAGTCTACTTAACACCAAAAGTGTGATAAGAAACCTTGGAACACAGGTGGACAGTAGTCTCTCTTTTGATAGTCACATCGTCACAGTAGTCAGGAAATCCTTCTGCGTGGCACACCTCATCACAAAAGGTTTCTCATTCAGGAAAAAAGAGGTAATTGTTCCCCTCTACTCATCACTCATTAGACCCATTATAGAGTACAATACCCCTTTTGGTATGTACCTCACAAGATATCTGCAACAACTGGAAAGGCCACAGAAATACCCCACAAAGAGGATTACCAGCGTCAAACAGATGCCCTACGCAGACCATCTCAAAAAAAACTCCAGCTTTACTCTGTTGCATATCGCCTACTCAGAGGCGATCTCTGCCTGACATATGTCAAACCCAGAGCTGTTGGACATGCTCCACTTAAAGAAATCCCAATCCCTCCGAGCTACACGCTCTAGGAACCTAAACCTTATCACCACAATAAACAGAACATGGTGGAGGGATGGAGTCCTGTCCCAGAGACTTCCCATACTCTGGAGCAAACTACCTATCTATATCAAACAAGCTCCTCATTAGCATTCTTCAAAAAAAATCTTAATGATTGGATGGAAAATAGGAAATTCACCCTGGGGATCACTTCTGTGGCACTGCTTGACAAGGGCACAGGAAAATAATTTTCTTGGGTGGCGAAAGACAGGGTACCTTTTTGGCTAGGCTTATATAGGCACTAGGGCCGATAGCCTAGTACCTACCTATGAACCTATACAACTGTTGTCAGAAATCACACACATGGAGGAAGGTCATCAGCAGATTGTGTGTGAATGAATATTGCAATGGTTAAAAGTGAGCACAGCACAGGGGAGCAAACAACACCCCTGTTAAAGTGTTTTATCCAAGTGGAGTTTAACACAGTACATCATTATAGTCTATCACAGATTGTGTTATACCCTGCTACAATGCATCTCTAAAAGATTCAAAACCCTGCTTACCTAACTCACAATGTTGTGACATGCGTATTAGGCACTGATGCAGTACAGTAGTAAAAAAATCCAAAGCCTGAAAAAGTTGAGTTAAAATGCAGCGTTTATTCCAAACAGAAAAAAAGTCACAAAGCTTTCGGGATCAACCCTTCATCAGTGTATAAAAAAGAAATCAAATGGCTTCATTTAAATAGTAAATTCAAACCATAAAACTAATCACATGACACAGTTATATAAAGAACTTCAGTTTAAAGACACATATACAGGTAAAATGTTACTGAAAGTCAGTATAGCCATAAAAATAAATAAAACATTTAACTAAGACCCATCAACACAAGATTTTATTTCAAAGTTAACTGTCTTCTTTTTTAAATAGGTTTAATCCTTACTGCTGTAATTTAAACCTGGAAAACAATCAGCTTCTAAAAGTGCGATCCATGAGTATTCACGTACTTCTAACACTTTATTAAGATTCCCCCCTTTTTTCTTCTGTCTGATGTCAATCACTCTAAAATTAAATGTATGTGTACTTCTTTTCTCCCTCATATGCTTACCAAAATTAATAGTTGCTACCTCTACCTCTCTATGTATTTCAGATTTGTGTTCAGTAATTCAGTCCTTCAACCTTCTTGTGCATTTTCTTATGCAGAATGCTTGACACATCTTACAGCATGTCAAATACACAATGACGGTGATATTACAAGTTGCAAAACACCTGAAATTATATTTCTTCTTGGTGTTAGGATGCATAAATTCACAATTTGTATTTATATCATCACAGCATATGCAATTATAACAATGAAATGTACCCTATTTTCTCCTTGTGTTCATTTTTTATTATTTTTAAAGTCCTCATAGCATAATGTTTGTTTCAAATTCATACAGGTACAATGTGAGAACATGGGGGCCACTCCAACTATTCTGATTAACTCGATCATGTTTTTAAGAATATCCCAGTTGTTTCCAATAATATTCTTAACACCCTCTGATCTACAATTATATGTCGTGACATAGCATATATTATTATTTTTAATAGAATTATGACCAGAATTGACATTGTTAGTATCACTAGAAAAGTTGGTTTTTGCTTAGTCTGTTCTTTCCATGATAACTTCATCTGCTGTACGTCTTAATAATGAGTTATTATAACCACAGCATTCAAAATCTGTGGCCATTCTATCCAGTTCCAATTTAAAGTTGGCCTCATTCATGTTTAGTTGACTGGCTCAACATTTGTCTTTTGACTACACAGTTAATGTGGCATGCATACTATTTCTCTGGACATATCGGTTGGAGTGTATCTCTTTTCTGTGTATCAAAGTATTCATACCTCCACTACATTTAGTAGACTAACAGCCAGATATTTGATATATTCTCAGAAAACTGAGCTGTAAATTTCAAAACGTTAGTGGTTCTATTTAAATATTCTATATATACTTCATGTTCAGCATCATTACCAGCCCACAGGAAAAACATGTCATCCACAAAATGTTTAAAAAATAATATTTTTTCATAAAAAGGATGCAGTTCACTATAAAAAAATTGCTCTTCCCTGCACGAAACAACAATATTGGCATATGTATTTGCCATTGGGGTGTCCATCGCTACCCAATTTTTCTGTATGTATGATGTGCATTCCTTAAAGATAAACACATTATTAGTTAACACCACTTGTGTCAATTCACAGATTGTTTCCACTTCTCTACCAACCATGCCACATGTTCTACTTAGAAAGTCATGTAGTGCTTCTAACCCCTATTGTACAGGTATCACAGTAAATAATGATCTAATGTCAAGGATTACAAATAAAAAGTCAACATTCTGATGCTCTTCAAACCAGCAGTATAACTGCTGTAAAAAATCTTGTGTATCTTAATTAAACTTTTTACTTTATATAAATATTTGCTTAAAGTAACCTGTAAATAATAAGAAATAGGTTCGGTGACCAAGCCAGAACCGGATACAGTAGGATGCATGGGTGATGGGTTAAACTTCTATGAATTTTCGGGAGACCATACAAAACAGGTGTCATAGGGCATGGAACTGTGAAATAATTAAACAATTCATTACTGATGTCATTATTATGTTGAAGCTCAAAAATACACATATTAACTTTGCTTATACATTTAAATACTTCTGCTGGAGGGACTTCAACAAAACTATCAAAGTCACTCACAGGCACATTAAAGGAATGGAAGTATTGTATTTTCTGCAGCAATGCTGTAACAGGTGGAATCACAAAGGTACTTGGATTGTCATATATCTGACAAGTCACAGGTGCAGGAGATGTGCAGAATGGAAATCACAAATGTGATGACAGTGCGATTGAAGAGAGTGGTGTTGGGTGATAGTGACAGCTGATATACACAGTACAGTACCACCCTTGCATTCCCGATTGTTATCCTCCACATCACTGCATTATGCATTGCTGCCATTAACTCTCATGTTTATGTGTGCATCATAGACAACTCACTGTTACATGTATACAGCCTTTGTGCCAAGTGAATGGAGAACAGCTACAGTCATTCCCCTGCATAAGGAAGGACCTTCCACAGATCCAGGCAATTACAGACCATAAGTCTGACCAATCATGGGATTAATCAATCAGGACATAGGGAACCTCTAAATACTAGACTCATCTCAGTTTGGATTTGTCAAGCTTACTCAACCTGGGAGATTTTTTTGAAAAGGTCATCAAAGCAATGGATGAAAGTAAAATGGTACACACCACATACCTCGACCTCTTCACAGCTTTTTACATAATTCCGCACTCAAACATAGTCGAAAAGCTAAATAAACTGGGAATGAATCTAAGTGGCTCGCAGATAGGACAAAGATAATTAAAACAGAAGAAGTTAGTTTAACAAAAAAAAAAAAAAAAAAAAAACAGTCAGTGTAGTCCCACAGGGTTCTATGCTGTTATCTCTCCTGTTTGGCATCTACTTTTCTGAAATAAAAGCCAATGTCAAAGGGGTTTGACTGACTATGTTCGCAGATGAATGCAAGCTGGGAGCTGTCACTGAATCTCTTAATGACTTAGCCATCCTGTAGGAGGGTTTGTCTCAAATAAATACCTGATGTCAAAATCATGGCCTGAAACCAAATGCCAAAAAATGATTTATGGTATCCTTTGGGAAGACGGCTACCCCAGGAAACTACCACACTGGCAATGTGCCCCTAAGAGTTGACCCAGTTGTTCAGGATTTGGGAACCTATGTGGACAGCGACCTAACTTTTGACCAATACGTGTCTATTGCTCTAAAAAAGTCCTTCTGTATTGCACAACTTATAAAAAGATGGATTGTCTCCAGATATATGGATGTCATTGTCTCCCTTAATCAGCCCTCATTAGGCCAGTCATTGAATATAATGCCCCCTTTGCCGTGCATCTATCTAGACACATGCAACAATTGGAATGTCCATTGAGATACCTTACTAAAAGGATACAAGTCGTAAACATGTACTGCATGGACCAACTCCAAGCCCTGTCACTATAGTTGTTATCCTACAGACTTCTAAGAGGTGACCTGTGTCTGGCATACAAGGGATCCTCCAACCCATTCCTGATGGATTTATTCCACATCAACAAGACACATGGCATCAGACATTTGCAGTCTAGAGATCTAAACCTCTTCTGCAGCATCAACAGAATGGTTTGGATGGATAGGTATATTTTGTAGAGGATACTGCTGCTATGGAACAGACTCCCCATCCACATAAAACAAAATTCATACCTGTCCTTTTTCAAGTGCAATTTAGATCTATAGATGTAAAACAGAAAATGTATCCCAGGTCTGTCCCTGTACTACTAATGTTCAGATGCAACTCTTAAATGCTTTATCCCATGCATGGATGCCCTCAAGTTATCTGTAGTATGATCCCAGTTATTCTTATTAGGGATAATATATAAATTATTGACCATGGGATGGGTAAGGCCAATTTATAACCAAATGGGATCAGTTATTTTGAGCACAAGAAGGAAAATTGGCTAGGCTTAAAATGGCCTGCAAGGGCACCTAGCCTACTGGTTATCAATGAACCTATGAACCTAAGAGAACTAGCAATAGGGCGTGGTGCTCAATGCCAATCATTGCAAAAATGCTGAGTACAGAAGTAAAGATTTCTGTTTCATCATCATCATCATCATCATCATTATCATCATCAATCCCCTTTTACCATTTTCTACATGAAGCTGGGCTGTCATGTCAACTGTCACCACATCTCTTTATTCAGTGCTGCTCTCCTGCCTTCTTCCACACTCATGCCTAACTGTCACATGTCTTCTCTTACACAGTCCATCCATCTCTTTGCCGTACACACTTGTATGCTCTTGAATTATTCCTTTCAGTCACAACTGTTCTCATCAGATTGTCTTCTGCTTTTCTGCACATGTACCCAAACCACTGTAATCTATTTTTTTTTGACCTTTTCTGAAATTAGAGCTACTTTGGCTTCTGCTCTTACATCACCATTTCTTCATTGATCTCACAATGTGCACCCTACCACCCATCTCAGGCACTTCATCTCCATGTTTATCAGCCCTTTATGGCCATTTGTGAGGGGTCTGTGCATCTATTTTTTGACCTTATTATCTGTGTAAAATGGTTGTGATAGGACAGTTATGAAAATGGGGAGCAAGCAGAAGGTAGTAAGCTGGGGGACTCATTAAGGAAAGAATAGGATGGTGGTGGGATGGGACCATATCTAGCCAGTTATTCACTGCATTAGTGCAAAGAATTTGGGAAATGTAGACACTTGCATCATGAATGATGTGTGACAACAACTTAATGTTGTGAGATGAATTTGGCAAAATCAAGTGTGAAATACCCACATATAGACAAAGTGGAGAGCTATGTGATTGTCACATTTGTGGGACATGTGCCCTTTGTTTTTAAAGAGAGAGGTACAGATGAATGTTGGAAAAGGTATTTAGGAGTAGAAGGAGAAGCAGGAGCAGGTATACAGGACATACATGACAATCAGGGATGATGATGGACACAAGAAGGGGGGCTACACCATGAAGAGAATATGTTGTGGATTTCTGAGGTGTGACTCTGTTTGGTTTGAACACAATGGGAATCTAGTATACACTCTCAGAATTGTCACCAATGTCTCCTGTCACAGGAACCTGGGACAGTTCCAGATAGGACAGATATTTTGCAATTCACTGAATGATTCTCTTCATACAACTGATACAAGCACTGAGGTACCTCTCCAGCCCTATCAGCTACTGTCAAGTGACATAATTTCTTACGTGACTGACACTACTCCCAGTGCATACCACTGCACCAGCTCCTGGGGCAGAACTATTGATAATGTGGTGCAGGTAGTGCAGGTGGTATAGGTTTTGTGGAGGAAATACTGGCAGGTTGCAAACCTCAAGTGCTGAGTGTCCCTGCTGCCTGTGGTGACATTGCCACAGCCACATGTGAAGGGATAGTGGGCTGAACTATTGTGGCCATTCTGGCTATCTGTGCTGGTGGTCATGATGAAGCAGTAATGAGTGTTGCAATGCAATGACAGATAAAAATAGCAACATATTGTAAACGATAATGTTAGTTATATACATCTAGATAAAAAAGTGAGGCCATAAATTCCTGTTACTGTAATGCCATGATATTCCTCTCTCTCACATTTATAAAACATTATACAAAAAAACTGTAAGTATTTTGCAAGTGGTGTGTGGATAACAGTTAATTAAATTTGTATTTGGCCTGATTACATTATTAACAAAGTGTGTGTTATTATGTAAATAACACAGGGCAGGGGATCTCTGTGGTCTAACATCATGGAAAGATGTTATTTGCACAATAACACCTACCCTGGAGGATATTACTTCACTTAGAAAATGGGCTATGGGTTAAATTATTTTGCAATTTTTATTACTATGTAATATTTATTTTATTTTTTTATGTGAAATAGTTCTTCCTCAACATTTCAGATTTGTTGTATTATGTGTAATTGTTGTTGGAGGAAGTAATTTACATCTAAAATATAAGTTGTACAAATATTTAATATCTAAAGACATACACACACACACACACACACACACACACACACACACACACACACACACACACACACACACACACACACACACACACACCAATTTAGCCACATTGTTGAGTGAGCACATCCTCAAATATGTCATTATGTACAAATGAGTACAAAAAAATCATAGAATCATAGAATGCAAGGCATTGCAACTCCTCTTTTTACTGCCCCTAAATTTGACCCATAGTGCTTCTCTGTGGAAACTACAGAGCATTAAAGTCAGTCAATAAAGGCAGACATTAAAAGTTTAATTCCTCATATTTTAATAGATATCTGCTTTTGGACTGCATGCTGCAGTCAGCTGTGTGTGTGTGTGTGTGTGTGTATGTGTGTGAGTGTGTGTGTGTGTGTGTCTGTCCCACACACAAGCACATACACTGAGACACAAACAAATGCACACACATGGTTTTCTTTCTGTTTTTCAATTTGCACTTTCTTTTTATTTAATGCTCACTAAACAACAAAGTGCTATTTAGTAAATATAAAAAATGGGGACCATCTGCAGACTTACTTTTCAGATGTGACATTAACAACTGAAGCATAGGTGGATGTAAAAAAATCCCATGGCACCTACTGAAAAGAGTAACTGTCCTTGATATATATACATACATATATATATATATATATATATATATATATATATATATATATATATATATATATTCTGGGTTACAACGTCGACAGATGAGAAGACCGACAGCGAAATCACCGACGCCAGAAGATCGACGGATGAAAACACCGACGTGGAGAACACCGAGATGGGGAAAGGATGTGTAAGTATGCGGTAGTGACGGACATTAGTGTGCGAGTAAGGTAAGTGTGCGATGTTGACGGTCTGTAGGGGTAGGGGTGGGTTAAGTGAGTTAGGGTTAGGGCGCGGGTTAGGTAAGGGTGCAGTAGTGAATGTTTTGGGTTAGGGGCGGGTTAAGTGAGTTAGGGTTAGGGCGCGGGTTAGGTAAGGGTGCAGTAGTGAATTTTTTTGGGTTAGGGGCGGGTTAAGTGAGTTAGGGTTAGGGCGCGGGTTAGGTTAGTGTGCGATAGTGACGGACCTTAGGGTTAGGGTTTCGGTTAGGGTTGTGGATAGTTGTGTATGTAAGGTTTAGTGTTTGTTTGTTAGGATTTAGGTGTGCTTGTGTTGTGTGTGTGGTTTTTGGTCAGGGAATTTGTTTTGTTTATTGGTTGTTGTGATGATGTGTTGAGTGTGTGTGGTGTCATGTTTGTGAACTGTCGATGATGTGGTGTCGGTGATGTCGTTGTCAATGTTGTGTGCTGTCGGTGTTATAACCTAGAACCATATATATATATATATATATATATATATATATATATATATATATAAACAAAAGTAACTCTTATTTACAAAATATTTTCATATTTACAAATATTTACATATGTACAAATATATAAATGTGCAAATCTGTTTATACATATTCATAATTTTCTTTACAATCATGCTATATTTGTATCCCTATTGGACCTCCACTCCTTTTTCCATTATCACCATCTCATTTTGTTTAATATTTTTGCTAAAATCCATTTCAATTTAACATAATTTCATTTATTTTTTCATTTCATATAACTCATATAACACAAGTAACTTTTTTCTATTCTTTGAACATATTCTTTACTTCTATTCTTATAATATCCATATTTAATCACATCCATATTTATTTTATCCACTTCTTTTATATTTTCAAAAAATCTTTACATAGTTTTTCCCATAACTTGTCACTGTTTTATATTTCAAAAACACATGTTCTGTAGTTTTTTTTTCTTCTTTCATAAATTCATGGATTAGTACTAGGCTAACTGTGCTTGCGAGCCATTTTAAGCTTAGCCAATTATCCCTTGTGAGACTCAAACCCTGCACCTTGTACTTGTAAGGTAAATACCTTAACCATTAGGCCACCCTCCCAAACCTTGACAATGTAAACATATCCTGTCACTTATTTTTTTATATGGCATATTTCCTTTTATTGGCAATTTATCCATTAGCAGTCTCCACAAAAAAATCTTGACATTCTACTTTTCAATTGCACCATTAGCTTCTTATTTTATTGCTTTAATTTTTTCATCTAATAGATTTACCATTGTTTTAAATGCTAATGTTTTATCATTACAATATTACACTATACTTTTCTATCTTTTTTCTAAATCATCAATTTTTATTTTCCACAAAAATATTTATTCCTTCATTTATACTCTTTTTCTCTTTTACTCTTTTTTACCATACCCCCAAATTTATCATACTTATATTTACACCGTTTTACTACTATTGTCTCATCTATTTCATTTATCTACTTTAACGCGTTCTAGAAATTTAATGAATCAGTGTATACTACTGTAGTAACTAACTCTAAACCTTCTTCTTCTTTATTTACATAAAACTTCTCTTTTTACTGGGTTTAATCTGGAACTCCATATAAATGAAAACAAAAATATCTACAATAATTCCTTTTCAAATGCTGTTGTCAACATAATATACTTAAGTATATTATTTTGCCCATCAGTACTGAATTTATCAAATAAGCCTTTTTTTCTGAATGATAATTTATATGTTCTCTAGAAAAGACATGCTTGCTTTATTTCTTCTATTGTTTTTCCTATTGAATTCTACTTACTGTACATCTTTATTCCCAAATTGTACACCTAACACAGACATTTCATTCATTGTAAAATGTATAGCCCAATCTTTACTACATCACCTAAACCTCTACTTTTCTCTTTATTTAAAGCCATTCCTATCATATTTAGATACTTGTGCAAATTATTACTTCTTTTATCCAAGTTTTGTTTTTTTGCAATTATTATAATGTCATCTGCATATGCTAACAGAACTGGGATCCTTAACCCTTCAGGTGTTATATACCCCACCTCCTTCATTTTGCAATTTATTTTGCAAACTATCAGATTCATAACTAATGCAAAGAAGATACAACTCATTGGACATCCCTAATTTACACCACTCTTCATATGTACCTGTTGACTTAAACAGCAATTTACAAGTATGTTTGATGTATTATTAATATATGCTTGCATACATAATTTCCTAACTCTTTCACTTATATTATATTCTTTCATTATTATCCATAACATTTCATGTCTGATTGTGCCAAATGCCTCATTAAAGTCTCATATTATGATTTTTGCTTCTTCTTTTCTGTTCATAATATCATCCACAATTTCTCTATCATTAATAATTCTTGACAACCCTTCCCATTTATACTATATATGCTGTCTTCTATAATATTTTCCATTTTAGCTTCAAATCTCTTTTGTATTATTTTCATGAAGATCTTATAATTATTATTATTCAGTACTATTGACATCCATTATTTTAATTCTCTTCAATCTTCCTTCTTCCATATGAATTTAAATATTCCACTACATAATTATTTATACATAAAACATTCATTTAAACATACATTCAAATAATTAAAAATATTTTTGCCAATCCCTGAAATTTTTACACATTTCATACCCTATTCTATATGGACCTGCAGCTGAATCTATATTTACTTGCCCTAATAGTTTATCTAGCTCAATTTAAGAAATCTCATTTTCCAAGTCTTTATTCTTCTTCTGTTAATTTTTTACTTTCCACATTTTTTTCACTACCTTCTTTTTTCTTTGAACATTTCTTGTATAAATTGTACTACATTATTCATAGTCCTTTTCTGGGTTCTTTCTATTTCTCATTTTATACTTAATTTCTCTCATTACACTGCCATCTTCCTTCACTAATCTCCTTAAGTATCTTGATGCTTCTCTTTTTCCTTGTAAAAAATATATTTGCTTATATAACAATTCCTGGATTTTTTTTCTTGATTTCTTTCATATAATTATTTTTCTTTGTCAAAGTATGTTATATCATTATATTCTAAATCTTCCAATGCATCTTTATATGCTCTTTTATATTTTTCTTTCTCTACTTTTCTCACATCAGATTGCCACTGTAAAACATTTTCTATATTTTTCCTTAAAAATCACCCACCATTCAGACCTGCTTTTTATATAATGTTCTCATGGTAATATGACCCTTCCATAACTGTATTACTGGTCTTTTTTCCTTCTTCATTCCATGCTTTCTCATTTATCATTTGTATTCCTTTGCCTACTTTTATATATTCCTTATTTTCTTTTATGTCTAGCCATATTGCAAAATGATCAGAAAATCCTGTTTTAACTACCTCCCCTTCTCCTATGACTAAACCTTTTATAAAATAATCTGTTTCAGTTCTATACATAACCCTTTTGCAGGTCTATGAATTTTTGTTAAAAAGTTTTAACTTACCACATCTTATAACTTTTAACATTTTTCTTATATCATTTCCTTTTTTCATACTTGCTTCTTAAATCACAATTAAGGTTTCCTGTTATTATAATATTCATGTTTATCACCACATAATCTAAAATATGATGGAATAAGCTTTTTCCCTTTCTTTACAGTTAGTATAAGCATACACTGATAGAATTCTATAGACTTGTTTTTTCCACTTTAAATCTACAATGGATAACCTTCCCATTGTTGCTAAAGGTATAAATAATATATTTACTGTATTTCTACAGAATACAGCTATTCCAGAACATCTCTTATTTTCCAAATTACAGATTATCTTTCCTCCCCATATTTTCTCTGTCTGTAATCTTTCTTCATTTTTTTTAAATCTTGTGTCTTCTAATATAAGTACATGTACATCACATGTATTACAACACTCCTTAATTCATATTCTTCTTACTATAGTCTTAATACTATTTACATTTAGAGAAAGCACTTATTTTCCTTTTTGCTTAGATTCATGGTTTCATAAATTCATAGCTAGTTACTTGGTTAGTTTTCTTAATAAGCAATTTAAAGCCTAACCAAGTTCCTTCCTAAAGGTGATAATCAAATTCTGTACCTTGTGTCTGTGAGTCAATCACCTTAACCATTATACCAAGCCACAATCTTTATCTGCATATATTCTTTCTTTTTTCTTTTGTACTTATCTCTTTAAATTTTCTTTTTCTGTCTTTACCCCATTTGCCAATATAATTATTTTTCTCTTTTACTACCTCCTACTTTATGTAGTCTTCATCATTTATTTCAGAACCTTCTTCTATGTCCTCTTTATTATTTTTTCTCATCCAATTTTCTTCATTTCTGCTACTTCTAAAATTAGTTCTTTGTTCATTTTCTTCTCTTTCTTTTCCTTTTTTCTTACTGTTATCTTTATTTTTGCAATCCATCCATAAATGTCCAATTTTGTTACATTTATAACATCTCAGTTCACATTTATTTGTATCGTGTCCCATTTTCCCCACGAATATAACATTTTCTTTTGTCACAGTTATTTATCAAATGTCCATTTTTTCACTAAGAAGACATGTTTTGCATTGTGCCCAGTATTTTACAACATCCCTACTCCCCTCCACATTTTTCATGCTTGGTATATGTATATTTTTTCTCTTTCCATAAACCCCTTTTGTCATAAAGTTTTGCAATATCCAGTACTTCTTTAAATAAAGCTTTAAATGTCCTTTCAAAGTCTGTCTTTCTACTTCTGCTTGAAATTGTACAAGAATCTTCTTTTTTGTTTCTCTGTTAAATGCTTTTATCACATAAAGATTTCAAGGGTAACATTATTCCTTTTTCTCATATTCTCCCAGAAAAGTTTCCATTGTAAAACAGTTTAAAATATAATGTCACAAAATGTCTCTTTGTTAATGAGAATAATTGCTCTTACCTCATGTGATTTTATACCCAAAAGAGTTTTTAAATTGTCCCACACTTCATACCTGGCCATTTCTTTGTCTTCTTTACTTTAAATCCTTATCACATACTTCCTTTTTTAATTTTCTTCTGCCTTCTTTTCTGCTACTCCACTTTTGCCTTCTTTTACTTTCACTGCATTTTTTTTTACATCTCATCATTGTTCTTAAGGGTTGTGTCTGCATCCTCCTGTATTTTCTCCATAATGTCTCCTCAGGAAACATCTCCTTTATTTTCTGGCTCACTCTGCACCACCATTTCTTTAAGTAAATCATCCTGCAACCATCCTGAACTCCTCCTTCCACTGTTTGAGCACAGGACTTTTTTTTTCTGGAACCTCTGGCCCTTTTCTCTTTTTCTCCCACTTCTATTTTTTTCTAATAATGTCACTCCAGGATATAGCAGTTCCACTTTCTGGCTCACTCTGGTAAACTAGCTCCTCCAGATACTTATTCTACAACTTGAAATAGCACATTTTCTGCTGTTTCTTCTATTTCAAACAGGTTTTCCTTTAAATTTTCTTCTAAATCTATCTCCACCACTGCATTTAGCTCCACCTCCTTCCTGATCTCTTCACCATCAGCAGGCGATATTTTATCTGCTCCCACATTGCCTGAAAACATTTCTGGTAGTGATTCTACAATTTCGGCTTCATTTTCAACACATTTAACTTCTAAATTGCTTTGGCTGTCAGCAGTCATATTTCTCCCTGTTCCTCCTGACTGCCTCAGTGCCTGGACAGGAAACAGGAAGTTAGGATGTGTAACACCTAATCTGTTCTCCTACTGAAAAGAGTAGGAGAAATTCCCTAATGCCCTAGTAGTATAAATTCCATCTTGGCTCTACCCTGAAAAGAGGCTGTTAGCCTAGTGAGGCTAACCTGGCCAAGAAAGAATGAATAAAAAATAAAACTAAAATTCAGTGGGCATTACTTTTACAGTAACACCCTGTTGGAGAACACTTGCCCTAAAATCATAGTGGTGATATACAGGTAATATACAGGTTCTTTAATGAAATGTAAACTGAATATTACACATATTTTATGTTGTTTTGCCTGGAACCACATCCATCAGTATTGAGCTAATGACTGACTAGTTTAAAGCTATATGATAAACTCATGCAGGTAGGTAGAGCTTGCAAATGTGGACTATGCATACTCATGTGGCTGACAACCACTTCTGACTGATGTCCACATAGTTTATAACCTAGGGGGTAAATCAGTGCTAGAAGAAAATTCAAACTGCTGCTCATCATTGCTAGCCATTCTTTTATTAAACCTTAATCCAACAGATCTGGTGCCTCGGCATTTCACCCTCAAAGGATCTGATATCTTTACCACATGACTAATTTTTGGAAAACAACCAATTAACCTACACTTGATTAATTAAGTACACTTACTTTAATATTTAATATTAATGTTTATTTTACTCACCCATAATGTTTATTTAACATTAAATATACAACATATTAACTAATAAATATACACATGCATCAATTATATTTCTAAAACTGAATGCTTACTTCATAATTTAAACCTTTTGGGTACAAAATACCCTAATTAATATAAATCTTGATTCAGATTCTAATAGTATTGCCTTAAAATCACTCCCTAGGTAAAATGGTTTTATCAGCACACTAAAAAAACAATTTGTTTATTTCTGCCTTGTGCATCCTACAAAAATGCTGGCTATCAGATTTGTTTCACTTTAATTTCTTATACCACCCAAATGTTCCGTACTTTAAATTCCCTTTTCTCTCTGACCCACATACCACTTGATGTTCTTACAGCTACACCCGATAATGTATACTGCCCAATAGATTCACAATTAAAACAACACTTTGGAGGAAATCTCCTAGCATTAATATAAGAATAATGCAAACCCTTAATATAAGGACAGACCTTGTAGTGACCGTATTCAATTGCACCTACTTTTCCCCTACACCTAACCTGTGCTACAAAATCAAAATTCAGAAGTTGTTTTAAATTACATTTTCTTCTATAAGAACATTTAATAAGTTTAGGAAACAAGAAATCCACTTGTTCATCATTTCTGACTAAATACCAGTGGTATTCAATGACAGATTTCATTAGCTTTGAAAAATTAGTATATTCCTGTCTTCACAAACCTAAGTAAAACTGACTAGCCAAACTAGAAATATGCTATAATAAAATTGCAAAATTTGCTACTAACACATCACATAGGTCTCACTACTGCTCTGCCTTATGTGAACAAAACTGGCTAGAACTACCCCACCACTTGACTTACACTTAACTCACCTCTGCTCACAGAATAGTACATCAACCTGATAAAAACCCCGCCCTTCTACCTTATGCTCCAATCTTATACTGACGCTCTTCTATTCCATTCCCCCAATAAATCCTTATTACAGGTCACTAAATCCAACAATAAAGCAGGTGACTCTCTGTACTCTCTGTAAACTAACTACAACTCCAAAATAAGGAATGCTGTCCCTCAGCCCATCTTTACCACCGTCAACCTATCTCACTTTAAAAAAACATCTAAAAGACTTCCTCAGTAATAATTGGATTTGCTCATGTATTGCTCTTGGCTAGAGTCACTCACTTAACCACCAACTCTACCAACTCTACTCTCATTCCATATTCGAAACACTAAACGGCAGCCAAACTGAGTAAAAAAGAAAAACAATGGCATGGTCAACTAGCGAGAAAGTCCTGTTTCTGATGAAGTTTGCCAGTCAAGCTAACGAAAAGTGCTTAAAACAGTTTTATTAAACAGTTCTATTTTATCATATTTGTGGACTTTCTTGCTAGTTTACCGTGCCATTGTTTTTCTTTTTACTCGTTCCATATTCACCATATCTACTTCCAACTCCTGCACTTATTACTTTACCACCTATCGTCTTCCCCATTCATCAAAAACTATCCATCTAACTTCTCTTCTCTTACTAGACTGCTTCTACTATATACTAATTCCCTCTTTCCCCTCACCGATTCACCTAAAATTCATCCATTTATCTTCTTCCCTGTCTCTTCTCCCTCCTCTGCTCTCTTCTACATTAATGCCTACCCTCCCTACCCTCCCTTCCCTTCTTTTCTGTCTACCTCCCTATTCTCATAATTGTTCCAGTTATATATCCAACCATAAATTCACACATCCCCCTAACAACAGCCTGTCTACTTACAACTCTATAGACTGAATTAAGGTTGCTACTCTTACAGAATACTTATGTTCTACACAAAATACTCTGTAATCAATCTAGTCTCAAATGTGTGAACTTTATATACTTTTAATTTTTGTGAATATCTTTTTAAAATTGCTAAAATGTGCCAATGTTATTATAATTTTCTCTGCAATTTTTTTCTTTCTGGAGCTTTTCGTTCTAGGCCTCCACAGAAAAGGAGTTCTTACCTAGTTCAACTATCCTGGTATGCAAAAGTAAAATAAAATAAATAAATAAAATAAATGTAGATAGAAAAAACAATTTCATATTATTGTTAACTATTATCCCACTTCCTTGTTTATTATAGCTATGCCTTATATCCCTTTTTAATACCCTAACTTCAGCTCTATTAATTTGTTCTGTAGTGCAGCCTCTTTTGATAACCTCTTCCTTCATATTTTTTCATTTCTGAACATTTTATATAACATCTGATTATGTTTTTGAAATCTCTAGATAGTTTACCATAAGGCAAATAATCCAGATGATTGGTAGCATATAAGAAACTGTTAACTGCCATATGTGTTTATATATCTTATAAGCCACCTTACCATCAGCTTGACCTGATAAAAAAATATCTAAGTGTCACATCCTTACTTACTTCAGATGTGAATTTTAACCATGATGACTATTATTCAGATTATCAACAATCTTATAAAATTACCCTCATTTCCCTTACATACAAAAAATAAATCATCAATATATATTTTAAATAATACTACATTATTGGTAAAAATAATTCCATTGGATAAATGTACTACTTTTCAAAATCACCCATATAAAGACAATCATATTTAAGGGCAAATTAAACCCCCATAGCTGTCCCTCTCAGCAGTAAATAAAGTTGATTTCAAAATAAAGAGTAGTTGTTTGTCAAAGAAAACTCTAAAAGTGGCACTAAATAGTACAAGGAACACCCCCCCCCCCAAAAAAAAATGCAAACTGCTTCTAGTCCTCATCTGTGAACAATATCATAGAAAGTGAAATCACATCCAGTGTTGCCCAAAAATAATCCTCCTATCACATAAGTTTTTCTATGCCTGTCAACAAGATGTGTCTTGTTTAAGAAAAAGGCAGGAATTAAATAAGTTATATAATATTGCTTAGGTTAGATGATATATAGCAATATATGTGAAGTATATTGTTTGTTATGTTAATGTAGTTTGATTACTTTTATATGAATGTAAATTTGCCTAAGTCACAAATGATAATTCAGTAGAGGTGTTACAAAAAAATAAAAACAAACAAAAAAAAAAAAAAACAAGTCTTGGGTATTCCCAATTTGTGAATTGACCAATTTTAGCAACCCTGTTAAATGAAAATCCAAAAATTAACCTACATTCTGTAAGTAAGAATTAGCTCCTGTTGTAATCATTCTTCTAATTTGGTTCACAAAACTTTTACTAACTTTCAGAATTTCATATAAAATAGGATGAGTTGGCTTTTTAATATATCTTTTTCACATCATTCCCAATTAAAAGTCCCCCTTTCACCCTTTTCCAATAGTTCCAACAGAATTGCATTATACTGTAATAAAGGGAATGAGGATAACACAGAGTAGTCCACACTATTGGATAAAATATCTAAAATCATGTGCACATAATTTTCCTTGTTCATAATAACCCAATCAACATTTTTATCAGCCTGCTTAAAAACATAAATATGCCTCATACTTTTTAGTTCTTGTAGTGCCTTCCATCCCTGTCTAGTTAAGTTATGAACTTTTTTTCTTTTTCTTATATTTAATATATTCAAATTCTACTTAAGTTATAAACATTTTTCTTTTTCTTATATTTAATATACTCAAATTCAACTTTTTTTAATTAAAAGATCCTCAAATGACTTTATAGCAGAGGAATTTTTGGAAGGCATATAAGTATGTGAGCTAAATAATATCACGAACCTCCTGAAGACTCAACAGCCAAACACAGAAAAAGTAAACTGAGGCAAAATAAACTGTTAAAGTCACCATGAAGAAACAGAAATCCTTGCTGAAATATCCAATCTTTTATTTGACCATAAAAACAAAGGATGAGCGCTTTCACGTGCCACCTGCACGCTTCTTCAGATCTAACAATATGAATTCACAGAGACTTTTTATAGCTAAATCAATTATCTAAAATCAATTAATAAACCAATTAGAGTATAACAATCCTTAGCCTACTGCACTGAATAGCCTTAAAGTGCTGGTGCACATTTATCAAAATGACATTATAAGCAGCTTATTTTATATGCAATGACTAAAACATATTGTCATGATCACATAGCAAAAATAAAAAAAATATATATATATACTTATATAAAGAGTATGTATGTATGTATATGTAAGAATAATATACATGTATAAACAACATTATATATAGATTTATGAATTAAAACAATTAATCAATAACTGTTGTGCAACATCTAACATAAAACCAAGTCAAATTGTTTGTTATAGCATTTAAACCTGGTATAAAATATCCTAATATAATTAAACAATATCAGATTAATCTGAAGATCAAGAGTGACTACTATCAAAATATTTTAAATGAAACATAAAACATGAAATAAACTCAAACTCAAGCGTAAATAAAAAATAAAGTATGAACATTATATACTTTAAAACATGTCAAATAAAACAATGCATATGTGAGTTTATAAGTATGCTGGAAAATATATATCTTGAGCCAAAATGCTAAGCAAAGGAGGCAGAACACTATACATAAAACTATATAAACTAGATATAGTGGAATACATAGTATATGTTATATGATTACCAGAATTATATTCTATCTATGGGCACTATCTTCTAATATTGGTTTTAAAGAAACATAATGATTCAAGCCTGGTGGTAGATGTGCCCCTGTCCTAAATATCCATTCAAGTTCCAATCTGGCTAAATAATTCAAATTATCACCCATTCTCAGACTCGATGTAACAACCTGTAAGGCCCTGAATTTAAAACTGTGATCAGTGTATACATTAACATGTCTCGCTAGGGCGTTCAACTCATTCTTCTTTCTAATGTCATAAATATGATTATAGATCCTTTCTTTAAATTTTCTTTTTGTTAGCCCTATGTAGAACGCATCACATTGTAAACATGTTGCCAAAAATATCAAATTCGTTGTGTTGCAATTTGCAAAGAATCTGGGTTCAAATTTAAAGAAGCCAGAAGGGTGTCGAAATATTTGTGTTCCTGTGATATATTGACACATATTACATTTCCCACAGGGAAAACTCCCTTTATATGATGGATCTATCGGGAAGTCATGTCTGATCTTATTGTCACGACTAAAGATTAACTTGAGATTATCACAGTTTTTGAATGTAAAACAGGGTCTATCACCCACTATGCTTCTGATTGAATCATCCATAGTCAATACATTCCAATGCCTATCAACAATTTTCTTAATCTCTGTAGTATCATTAGTATACTTCATCATATACCTCAATTTGTTGTTACCACAAGCTCCATGTTGTGTAAAGCATGAGGTATGCTGAGGATGTTGGATATTAACATTGGGTCTCTCAATAGGTTCAACAGTCACTACAGGCAGTCCTATGATGGCATTTTTTATAGATCTAACCAGCCTAGGGGTATATCCTCTGTCAATAAATGTTCCATGTCATCAGCCTCCTTATACAAGCTAACATTATCTCTACATAATTTAGTCAATCTAATAAACTGGCTTTTTATAATCCCTGGAAACATGGGTCTAGGGTGCATACTATTAAAACATAATAGCGTATTTTTCCAGCATAGTTTCCTGTAAAAATTGGAAACTAATCAACAGTCATCGTTATACATGAGATTCACACCTAAAAAACTAATGTTTTCTTCTGAGTATTCAGCCGTGAATCTCAAAAACTCTGTAGTGGACTCAAGATAATTTAAAAAAGTTTGGAACTCAGAATGAGTCCCTTGCCATACAATAATGACATCTACAAATCTCCTATATAGCTTGACTTTGTCAAACATTGCACTGTTGAATAAATACTGCTTCTCCCAAAAGAACATAACTAAATTAACGTATGTATTGGAACATGGGGTGCCCATAGCGACACCCCATAGTTGTAAATAATACTTCTTATTGAACAAAAAAATATTATTTTGTAGTACCAATTTTAATAGTTGACATACTAAAATCTGCCTATTAATGCTAAAAGTAGTTTTACTAGCAATTACTTCTCTAATGGCTTGTACACCATAATCATTGGGTATGCAGGTAAATAAATTTTTAACATCAAGTGTTACTAACAGAAAATTTTTTGTCTCAACAGGATCATATTGCAAATGTTCAATATCATTTAGCAACAGGTACATATCCTTAAGTATTGCAGGTATAGTGTCCACTACTGGTCTTAATAATTTTTCTAAAAAAACAGAGATTCTATACGTAGCCCAACCTCTGCCAGAAACAATAGGACGCATAGGAATATGAGATACTTTTTTATGGATCTTAGGTAACCCCTTCAGGCATGGAATTAAAGGATTCTCAATATGGAGAAACTCGTATGTTTCACTACTGATTTGTCTGCACATTAGCATATCGTATAAATTGTCATGAATATTCCTTATTGTAACATCCCCATCTCCAGCCATCAATACTTTGTAAGTGCTGGCATCCTCCAATAATAATTTCATACTATCAATATAAGCACTCGAATCTAACAACACAACCCCCCCACCCTTATCAGCTGATATAATAGTAATATTTTCATTCATTCGAAGGGTTTGCAAAGAAATAAATTCTGTTTTACTCAAATTGTAAAACTTATTACTTCTATTTCTAGTTGAATAATGCAAATAAAAATCTTTCACATAACTTTGTAAAACACAACAGCAGGAGGAAATGTAGGTGAAAAAGTACTTTTGCGTTTAACTAGTTGAGGAAATGAAGCGTTAATACACATGTTCTCATTGTTCTTAAAATAAACTCTTAACGCTACCTTGCATGCAAAAAGTCTAAGACCAAAAAATGTTTCATTCAGTTTACTGGGCTGAGATGGAATGCAGCTCATGCCCTTATTAAGTAACGAAATATCAGAATCAGATAAAGTGTGGCTAGAATTTTTGGAAGGCATATAAGTACTAATTACTTTTAAATGCAGAGCAGCCATTTTCCATAACCTGTAAAAAATATATTACCGTCTACTCTCCCCTTGGTAGACCCAACATTTATATCATTTCAACCACTATATCTGCCCCAAAACTAAGATCATAAATAGACATATTTAACAATTCATCATCATTTGCATCTTCACTTGGCATTTCAGCAATATCAACAGTTTTCTTACTAAAATGCACTTTTAAATAGAATTTTCCACAAAAATGTTGATGTCCAATGTTAAATCTGCTAATGGAGAGTTTTTTTTGTCAGCATAAACTTCATAATGTGGGTATTGCTCCCAAACCAAAACGCAAGGTAGCATCTGAGAGATGGATAAGGTTTAAGTTCTCCTTGTCTGACATTTTTCCACTTCTAGGCATGTCTTCAGGGATGGTTTATAACATTTCTAAGCTTACATACATGTAATCACATGTATGATACTGGTGCTCCTCTCTATTGTTCATATATACATCTTGCAACAGAATTACAGGATTCATTGCTGTGACTTAAAAAATATTTGTAATTGATTATTTATATTATGTGGGCATTGAACTCATGGCAAAATAAGACATTTCCAAACTCTGTGTATTAATTAGTAACACAGTGGAAGAACTGACATTAGATGTGTGTAAGGTAAGTACTACAAATATATACATGACTGGGAATATATGAACATAACATACCTTACATATTTATGTGCATCAGGATATATACAGTATATTTGGAATAATGTGCATATGTCATCATCTCTGTCATGACTTCAAATATCATCTGCTCATAGGTTCATAAGAGGTTACTAGGCTATTGGCCCTGGGGCCTTTATAAGCCTAGCCATGTTATACCCTTGTTCCCTTATTGACCAAGTTGTATGGTTTATATTTACAATGCGAGTCTATGATCACCACCGACTGCTCTTATCCAAGAGGGACATACTTGACACCCCTGGGGTAAACTTTCAGTCTCCCATCCAGTTGTCAAAGTTATGCTTAACAGTGTCATTGAGGAGCTCTATTTTCTCTGAATTGGGAGTTTGTTCCAGAGGAGTTGCAATCTCTGGGAGACAATCTGTCTCTCCAGCATGTCTTCTGAATGTCGCAAGCTAGGTTAAGATCCATAGAGTGAGTGAATCTTGTCCCATTTAACTTGTGGATGTACAGCATTTTCATTAGGGCAGGGTTCGAGATTGCTCTGTGAGTTAGGCACAAGTCACCTCTCAGCAGCCTATAAGATGCAGAGTACAATGACAGGGCCTTCATTCTGTCCATGCAGGTCATGTGTTGAAGGCCCTGAATTTTCTTGGTGAGAAACCTCTGAGGTCTCTCCAGCTGCTGCAGGTGTCTAGTCAGGTACATATAGAAGGGAGCATTGTACTCTATTAGTGGTCTGATGAAGGATGAGTACAGGGGAATTATAACATCCTTACTCTGGATGCAATGCCCTTACTTAATAGATGTGCAACACAGAAGGCCTTCTTTACCACTGTGGATACATGATGATCAAGTTAAGGTTGCTGTCAACCTGTGTTCCCAAATGTCTCACCACAAGGTTTGAGCCAAGGAGGGTACTGTTAATATTGTAATTTGCAGGGACTTCCCCTTTGCTGAAACGTATGGTAACACATTGTTTTGCATTTAGTTTAAGTCCCTGATGTTGGCACCAATCATTTGTCTGTATAAGCAAAGCCCTTTTTGTAGTATGCCAACATCACTGGGGGACTCAATGATTGCACCAAGTTTGCAGTCATCGGCAAACCTGGTAAGCTACAAGCCATCTATTTTCACCTGGATTTCTGAAAAATAGATTTCAAACAGTAGGGGGCCTAGCACAGATCCTTGTGGTATACCACTGGTAACTGGTCTGCTGGTAGAGGTGGAATCCCCAACTTTGACTGTATGCTTTTTGCCAGTGAGACAGTTGGCTACCCATCTAGTGACATATGGATTAATTCCCAGCTGACTGAGTTTCTCAATGATGTCTAAGTGAGAAATTATGTCAAAAGCCTTGCTAAGTCTGAGTGAGAAATTGTGCCAAAAGCCTTGCTAAGTCAAGATAGGGCTTTAGTGTCATTTTCAAAGAAGTCCACCATGTTTAATAAGCATGATCTACCCTTAATGAAGCTAAATTGGGTCAGGTCAAGAGTTGGAAGGTCACCTATGTTTTTCTTGATAAGATCTATGAAGATTCTCTCCGTGGCATTGCAGATAAGGCTGGCTAGGCTTATGGATCTATAGTACCCATGTTCGGTTGATGGACCCCCTTTGTGCAAGGGAATTACTGTTTCTGTTTTCCACTGTACTGGGGCAAAGCCAGTACTTAGACTGTGGTTGAAGAGAGTGCCAAGAGTTTCTGCTAGGTCCTATTTTAGACCATTTAGTAGGCAGTCTGAGATGTTATCCAGTCCCATAGAGGCTGTGTTTTTGGCCATGGAGAGTGCAGTTATGACCTGCTCTTTGGTGATACTAGGTAGAGGACTGGTGACAGGTATGCATTGAGGTATATCTGTTTTGGACAGGGGGTGAGGTTTGCCCCAAATCTGTCCGCTAGCAGGTTGGCAATGTCTTCAGGGTCAGTATGAGTGGTACCGTCCATGACAAGTTTGGCACAAAGCTGGGCCTTCCCTTTTAGATTTCTGACATAGCTAAAGAATGCTTTGTGATTATCCTTAGTACTAGCTTAGTTTCGTAATCAGCTTTAGAGGACTTTACAAGATATCTAATTTGCTTGTTCAGGCTGTGGAGGGTGTCTTTCCTCTTCTGAGTCAGTTCCCTCTTGTTCTTGGACATTAGTTTGTTTCTCTTGTTGTATAACCTATTTATGCTTGATGTCCACCAGGGTTGCTTGTTTTTGTGAGGACCTCATTTTGATTCTTTCAGGTACAGCTGAGTCTGTACATTTGTACATTTGTATAGGTGTTTATACAGGGCATTTGTGTACACCTCTTTATAGGAGTCATTGTTGACAGTGGTAGCAGGGGGTTTGAAACTAATTATGCCATCACTTAGGAGGCTATAGTTTGCTTTGGAGAAATTTTTCATAGAGGGATCAGGTATGATTGTTACTTTGAACAAGACTGATTTATGATCAGACCTTACCAGGGTAAGTAACAGACAGAGACCCCCTATGCTGGTGAGTACTTAGTCTAGGACATTCGAGTCCATTGTGGGGGTGCAGACTATCTGTTCCAGAGCATTCATATTAACAAAGTCCAGGAACCTTAGGGTAAGTCTGTTTGTGCTCATATATGATTCCCATTTGATGGAAGGATAGTTGAAATCACCCATGATCAAAGTGTTTGGCTGTATAGTGCGTGAGTCAAGTAGGTCCAGGTAAGCAGAGTGGTTCTTATTGTTCAAGGTGAGGACCTATAGCTAACAATGATATGGAAGGGGGGTTTACCTACAGTTAGTTGGAGTAACTGTAGGGAGTCATACTGTTTGACCAGTCTTGAGGTGTATTTGCCTTTAGTGAAGATGGCTATACCTCTGCCTTTGGTTCTTTCATGCTTGTTTTGAAGTCTGAATGTGTGGAAGGCATTGTAGCTTTGCATGGCTGGGGTGCTGTCTGCGGCCTTGAACCAATACTCTGTAACTGCATCGACATCTTCCAAGGTAAGGAGTGCTTCCAGTGAGTGTAGTTTCAGATTTAGACTCCTAGCATTAAGCAGCATACCCCTGAGTTTGTCTGTAGTGGATTTCTTTACATCAGGAATGTTGTTGTTATGACATTGCCTAAAAAAGGCACTATGGGGCAGCAAGTAACTTTGCCAGTAACTGAAAGCCCAGAGGTGATGGGTGAAGACCATCTCTGACAAAGCAGTATGGTCTGTCGACCATATCTTCCCAGGCTGACAGATACAGGATCCCCCTGGAGTGACATCAGAAGCTAAACCAATTGTTGAAGTCAGTCATTTTTTTCTTTATATTGAGGCATCATCCTGGGTGAAGGTAGAATGCTGCTTAGGGCTAGGTTCATACCTGCCAAGGACAGATAATCTGAGAGCTCAGTCATGTCTCTCTTCATATAGTCCAGTGAGGTACATCTCAAGTCATTCACGCCAACATGGACTATGACAGAGTCATAACAGTACTTGTTGTCGAGAGACTTGAGTGCATGCGTGATCTGACAGATCCTGCCACATGACAAGCAGCTGACCATGACCTTCTCCTTGACCAGCCTGGTGAGGGGAACATCTGTGGATTTCACTGTGGAGTCACCTATGACCAAGACATTTGGTTTTGAGGTGTTTTGCTTTAGGGGCTTATTGGCTGAGACACTGTTGTGTGTATTATTATGTGTACTGGATTCTGTTGGGTCTGCAGTGTCTGCCGTAGGTTTGCACTTGGGAGGTCTCTGATCTTTAGGTAAGCTTCAAGCAAGTAACTCCGCATATGTGGGTGTATGTGTTGTGAGCTTGTTATGTGCAAGAGGTGAAGAGTGTATGCTGACAATCTGTTTGATACTTGGTTTGTTGTTGTGTGAGAGAATGGATGCCAAATTCATAGTATAGATACATCTATCACATGTTGCATTTGTTTTTTTGTAGGAGTAATTGGTTGTCAGTATAAATGAGGTAATTGCTACATTGCCTCAGGATGCCCATGTCAATCACGTTGTTTGGAGCAATGGTGGGAAACTGTCCATCCATTATTGCATGTATATACTGTAGTATCTAGTGGGGAGTGGACTAGATGGACCAGGTTTTGCTGTAAGAATAATAAAAAGTGACTATTCTATGGAGGGCTAGGGGTAGAAAACTGCATCATTGCTTCATAATGCACAACTAAGTTGTGCACAGTGAAGCAGGGAAGCTTAGGAATGTTTCCTAGCAGATATCTAGGGAAAATTGTCTTTCTAGGCATTAGCTTCTTTGCACAGCTATACACAGGTGTGCTAAATCCTGTTGCATGATGCGCAGCTATGTGCAAATGCGACACTTAAATACAAGTGAAGTTAAATGAATTTAAAACAAAGTAATTAATGGGAAAGCCCAAGACTGAGCCTTATTTCAGGAATCCCCAACTCAGATGGGTCTTAGGCTGAACACTTCTGACTCAAGGTTGCAGGGGGGCCTTCTTAATGTAAGATGGCAGGCTTTAGTGCTCAGGTGATACCAAACAGTCTAGATTCAGCAAGTCTGAATCTAGCCTATGCTATAAAAATGCAGACATACTAGAAATTCAAAGTGCAGAAAATCATAGTCACAACAGCAGAAAGTTTAAATAAAGCAGCAGTTCAGTAGAATTCTGTTCTCAAAGTGCAATGTACACTTTAAAAGTATTTATTTTTCAGCAGATTTCAGTGGATGTCTTTGATTTCATTCCGATTCACTCCAGATCTCTGGCTAAAGTCACCAGTCTCTGAACAGCTCCAGTAAACTGAGCTCAAACCCACACAAACACAGCGGTTAAGTACAAGTGAGCAATTTTAAACAAAGTAACCGAAGGGAAAGCCCAAGACTGAGGCTTATTCCAGTAATCCCCTGGGACATTATTCTGTGTTAAGGTACTACATCTAGAAACTGACATAGTAATAGTCAAATAAAGATGTATTCAATGTATGACAACTATGTAACTCTTGCACTATACGGTGTTCCTTCTTTATAGAAATACACTTAGGCAGAAATGTTTATACAAGGAATATTTTCTCCTTGATTTAATTGTGTTTATATCTTGAATGCTAACTGACATGCAAGGATGGCAGGTTAAGTGCAAGGCTGATAGCAGTGTGTTAGCATGTGCATAAATATTTTTTTTAGCTTTTGCCGTAGGATGAGAACTGCTATTTATACACAACAAGCCTGGACTGCTCCATGCTGACCATTGCATGAAGAATGACCACAAAAATATCAGTTGTCGTTTACAAGACCCTTGTTGTGCATGTGTCTGATATGCTTGTGTTTTAACTGACATCATTGGTATTTTGGGGGAAGCCAATATACAAGAGAGGGCCATACAGACTGCACATGAGGGGATGTGAACCCAGTCATATTCGAGGCATACTTTCCCATGGCCATTATTTAGATATACAACTGGTGCATTGTATTTATATGTTTTCAAGGCTGTTTTGATCTATAAATCTATATCATGGGTTTCATTAAGCAGTTTTATGAACTGATGTTAGGCTGAGTGAGTTTTACTGGCACAAGTCTGTACAAAGTAATGCTACAGTAATGTGATACATAAGAATTACATGTATGCAGTGAGCTAAGCAAGGAAGAAATTTAATGGAAGGCATTTGTTTATCAGTAGCTACATTTTGATGTTCAAATGAAACATTTTTATACCTATTATGCCACAAAACAGATTAGAGCCATACTATCCCTTATGTAGATTCAAACACTGCACCTACTGCACTATACTTCAGTAAAGATGTCAATAACATATCAAATCATTACGGCAATTAGAAGAAAAGTACTTTTTTGAGTTCAATAATGTCAACTATCTAAAGTGGAACTACCACCGATATTTCCTTTTGTGCAACTGATGGCAAACTCTTTGCGAATGTGTAATCATTGTTTTTTAGTTTTTACCATAGGATGGGCACTGTCATTCCCTAAGGGGCACTAATGAATGGCACTGATGCACAATGCCAAGCACTGTGCGATGCATGACTAAGACAGGGATAAAATAAATTGTAAGGAGTTGTCAAGTTTGGTGGTTTCCACCACTAAAAAGAGTACACATTATCATAACTTGAATTAAAGAACACCTTGACAGGATTTGAACACTGCACTAATGGCATTGTAATGGAACATTAAGGTCATGAGCATACTGCACCACATGTACATTTAAATAAACAGGAGACCATTAAGTAAAAGTTCAAGTAATTCTACTTCTGCAATGGGCAATTAGTCTACACTTCCCTTATGCTATCAGACTTTTGTTAGTTTTTGTTCCACAATACAGTTGTGGTACTTGGGGAATAGCACAAAACTGGAACACCACACGAACTCCAACACCAGTAACCAGAAAGGCACCACAGGAAACTCCACACTGCACTTTATTATAATAGTAAAAATGTCAGTAGCTAAGTGCTTTCGTCCCAATAGGAATTCATAAGAACTACCGGGTCTATAGTACGACATCAAAAACCCATATCATCGAACACCACAACACCAACACATATAGCCCAGACAGCAAATATGTCAAACCCCTTAAACCACAAATTTCAAATCTCGAATCGTCATAGTCGGCCAACACCACCATGTGCTACATACTACATACTCAAACATAATAAATAAAACACATACATACACTAACCAAACCCTACTTCTAACCCTACACTAAACCTTACATACATTACTATCTATGCACTTACCTTAACCCACACTCTAACCCTAAGGTCTGTAACTATCGCACACTTACCCTACAGACATATACCCAAACAAAACAAATAATCCACACACATACAGTTAACAAAACTCTACTTCTAACCCTACACTAAACCTTACATACATTACCTGTCTATGCACCTACCTTAACCCACACCCTAACCCTCAGGTCCATTACTATCGCACACTTACCTTATGGAGTTATACTGCAGATGGGCCAACCATGACACTTCAACATTTCGTGTTTTGCGGTTTTGAACGTTCGCAGTTACCGTAGTTCGCGCTATACATATCGGTGTTGTGGTGTTTGCTGAAACAGGATTTCGATCTTGTAATATAGACCTGAACTACCGAACCTATGAATCACCACACTTAAATACTCAAATAAAAACACCTGACCATCCAACTCATTAAACTCTTAAAGTAATATATGTTTCATACTTTAAAACTCTAAACATTTTTTATGTAAAAACAGTAAAAAAAATGTTAAACATTTTATCACATTTATAACTTTAACCATCCAGACTTTTGAGTTTTAACACAGGAACAACAGAACATGCTTCATTAAAACCAGGAAATAGTTGTGTGTTCAAAGTAAGTTGCCACATAAGTTCTTTGACAAGTAAATGATCCTCTATAACCCTGCCCCTCACATCCCTTTGTACCTGCTCAACCACCATATATCTAAGAAAAATGGTTAGGAAACTCTTTAATATGTGTATACAATGCATTAGATTCCTTACACTTCTTAATATCCCATTCATGTTCATATATTCTATCCTTACTTTTATTACAGTTTTCCCAATATAAAAGGCAGGGTACAACTGACACCATGCTGTGTAAACAGCCCAATTAGTTTTGCAATTATACCGTCGCTTAACCCTAACAAGCCGTCCATTCAAAGTGACTGTGTCACCCACTGAAATAAATTTACACATGGTGCAATGGCAGTATTTGGACATACCAAATCTAATCATACCCCCACTACCATTACACCTGGAACTTCTTTCCATCAAATGTAACACTCAGGGTTCCCCAAGGCTCCATCCTTGGTCCCCTACTATTCCCACTCTTCACCAATGATCTATTCACAGTCACCAAGCATGCTTCTTTTATACAGTACGTAGATGACTCCATCCTCATCTGCTCAGCCCCAACTATACCTAAACTTCAGAAGATCACACAGGAAGCTTTTTCATCTGTAGAAAACTGGCTATCTAATGCTCAGTTATTACTCAACCCGAGCAAGACTAAACTCCTTATCTTCCAACCCATTAAATCTAATCCAATTATCCCCCACTTTAATATTCTAGCCAAAAACAATACCGTCATCTTCCCAACAGAACAACCCAAACTACTTGGTGTTGAGATTGATAACAATCTCAGATTTGACACTCACATTTCTCTTACCATAAAAAAGGTTCACAAAAACCTAGGTGCATTGCACAGAAACAAACAATTCTTCACCAAGACAGATAGAATTTCTACTGCCTATTGCCACCTAATATCCACTTTACTCTATGCCTCTCCTATGCTTACCTACCTTAGACAAACAGACCTAAACAAACTCAAGGCTTGCTACAATAAAATTGCTTAGTTTGCCACTGGTGCATCTTATTGTAGCCATCATTGCATCTCACTTAGAGAAATTGACTGGCTTGAACTCCCTCAACTTCTTCACCTGAATCAACTCTCCCTTGCCCACAAGTTAGTAAACCATCCTCTTAAAGTCCCATCCCTTCAAAACCTTCTCCAGCCTTGCAGCTCCACTAGACCTCTACGTTCCAGCAGCAAAAATCGACTTCTAGTGACCAAACCCAAGAACTCAGCAGGAGAAGCACAATTCTCCTGCATCATATCCAGATTATGGAACCCCCCCCCCCATCTATAACCACACTATCTTCTTGCAATCATTTCAAGACTGCACTAAAAACTCAAAAGTCTCTGGTTATGCCCCTGCACCAATCCTGACTAGTAACCCTCCTTTTACCTCCCCACCCTTAGCCAGCAAGTCTCACACCATCCGATCATTGCATTCTTCCTCTGCAGGCTCTGGCTCACCCTTTACCCTCCCCTTCCCTCCTCACTCAATCTCTCAGACCTGTTATAACATACTTACCTACCTCACTTCATCTCAACTCCAAATACATATCCAACTGACTTACACCTAGCTTCCTGTCACTACCACGTATACTATATTACTCACTCAGTCTCCTCTCTTACTCCTCTATCTTCCCCTTCCATCCCATTAGCCCTTCTAGCTTGTTCCACCTTCGTGTGGAGCTTCTGCTTTATATCTGCTTGAGTTTAGTGCAATATGTGTATATAAGATTTAGGTATATGAGTTTAGAACAGTATCTGTTTGAGCTTAGTACTATCGGTATATACATCCTACCTTTATTCCTAGCCTTTAGCTAGATATTGTATATCTGTTCATTACTATGTTTCATATTGTATGTATAGCTAATGTTTACTGCAGTATGTATTATTTGCTATTGTATGTATATTCAATTGTTCTTCATATACTCTGCTGATCATTTATTATTCTGTGGAGCTTTTCTCCCCGGGCCTCCGCTGAAAAAGGACCTATGTCCAGTTGGAATTTCCTGGTAAATAAATAAATAAATACATACACAAATAAATTTTTACAACAGGTATTCTTCCTGTACACTATTACTGGGTTGTCTTCCAACAATTTATTTAATTCACTGTTAGATGAGATAACTACACAATTGTTTTTAATAATACTACCTATACTATAGGAATCCAATTTAAATGTTAAAACAAAAGATTTAGAAAAATCCTTTTGAACCAGCCCTAAATCATTATTACAGCTATCACTTACATTGATCCCATCTTCAAAATGCAATAAAGGCTTGTAAACTTTCCCATACCTTTTGTCAACCACCTTGTCCTTTATAGGTAGAAGAAATTTCATGGGAAACCCCTGCTTAACAAACATTCCCAACAGTTTATCACATTCAGTAAGAAATATGCCATCATCTGACACCATCTTAGCAAGTCTCACCAGTTGGCCTTTCACTACTGATTTCTTCTGAAATCTAGGATGACAACTTTGAAAATGTAAATGTTGTATCTTTCGGCTTTTCCCGGTTAGGGGTTGCCACAGCGGAACTCCGGTCCGCTAATGATTGGCAGTAGATTTTTACGTACCGAGTTGCCAGCTCTTATGCACAACCTTCAACGAAGGTACGCCCATTCATGCATGTCTCCACACAGAAGACCCTTTAGCTGAGAATCGAACAGGACAACATCTTACTGTGAGGTGACAACGCTACCGCAGTGCCACCACTGCAGTTAACTTTGAAAATGTAAATAACTGTTGGAAAATGTAGGTTTCCAATGTAAATTTGACACAAAACAATTTTTGTCATAATCCTTAGAAATTGCAACATCCAAAAATATTATACTATCGTGATCAAATGAATGAACAAATCTCAAAAATGATGTAGTGTTATTGATATAATTCAAAAAATCCACCAGGCTATTCTCATTATTATTCCACACTATAAATATGTCATCCAGAAATCTGGCATAAAAGGAAAACTATTGTCATATGGGGTATTGAACAAATAGTACTTTCCCAGTTTCCATTTTCAACTTTTCTAGTAAAGAGTTTGTTTACAAGCCTTTATTAAATTTTGAAGGTGGGTCGATGTAAGTGATAACTGTAATAATGATTTAGGGCTGGTTCAAAAGGATTTTTCTAAACCTTTTGTTTTAACATTTACATTGGATTCCTATAGTATAGGTAATATTATTAAAAACAATTGGGTAGTTATCTCATCTAACAGTTTAAAATTAAAGAAATTGTTGGGAGACAACCCAGTAATAGTGTACAGGAAGAATATCTGTTTTAAAGATTTGATGGAAAGAAGTTCCAGGTGTAATGGTAGTGGGGGTATGATTAGATTTGGTATGTCCAAATTCTGCCATTGCACTATGTGTAAATGTATTTCAGTGGGTGACACAGTTATTTTCAATGGACAGCTGGATAGGGTTAAGGGATGGTAGAATTGCAAAACTAATTAGGCTGTTTACACAGCATGGTGTCAGTTGTACCCTGCCTTTTATATTGGGAAAACTATAATAAAAGTAAGGATAGACTATTTGAACATGAAACGGATATTAAGAAGTGCAAGGAATCTAATGCATTGTATAGACATATTAAAGAGTTTCCTAACCATTTTTTAGATATATGGTGGTTGAGCAGGTACAAAGGGATGTGATGGGGCAGGGGTACAGAGGACCATTTACTTGTCAAAGAACTTATATGCCAACTTACTTTGAACATACAGATATTTCCTGGTTTAAATGAAGCATGTTCTGTTGTTCCTGTGTTAAAACTCAAAAGTCTGGATGGTTAAAGTTATAAATTTGATAAAATGTTTAACATTTTTTTACTGTTTTTATATAAATTTTTTTAGAGTTTTAAAGTATAAAACATATATTACTTTAAGAGTTTAATTAGTTGGATGGTCAGGTGTTTTTATTTGAGTATTTAAGTGTGGTGATTCATAGGTTTGGTAGTTCTGATGAAGTCCAATTGGGATGAAAGCATTTAGCTACAGATGTTTTTACTATTATAATAAAGTGCAATGTGGATTTCCTGTGGTGCCTTTTTGGTTACTGGTACTTGGGGAATAGGACAGATATGAGGATAATAATGAACATGAGGTTACCACCATCTAATGCAAGGTGGACTTACTCCTGATATTTTTGTGAAGTATTAATTGTATTACCTTTGTTCATGAATGTAAATCATTTGTTTTTATTGTGTATGTATATATATTTAACTTTAACTCACATTCACATTTTTGGGGATATCATTCATGTTGTTAGGTGTTGTCACCCCATGTCTGAGGTTACTTCACAAGCACTTTATGTAAATGTGAGATGACATGGCCAGTATATGGATCAAGGTTTGATCATATTTCACTTTGAGTATAACTTAAACAATCTCTAAAAGTTACTTGTCTGACATAGCTTTTCAAAGTGCAATTTTCATAAGGTTGGATCCTTAAGACATCATTGATTAATGAGCACTGTTAATGAGGCACACCTGGAAGGCATGAGCTTGTGAAAGTCTTAATCCACATTCCTGTGCCTCATATGCATGTGCACATCCTTGAGTACAAACTAGCACAATGTTTACCTCCATTGTTCATCAAGCAAATCAAGTCATTCAAGAAGTGTTTTGTTTTGATAGCTAATTAGCATATTCAGACTATCCAGGGGAGTTTATCTACACCTTATAAATGTTACATGGGTATGAATTTTCTGTCATTCTACTGAAGATTGCTTTCTTTCTCAGGTGCTTCCAAAACAAACTTGTTTCAACATTTTTACTTTACAGCTCATAGGTTCATAGGTTCATAGGTTCATAGGTAGGTACTAGGCTATTGGCCCTAGGGCCTATACAAGCCTAGCCAAAAATGTACCGTGGCTTTCGCCACCCAATAAAATTATTTTCCTGTGCCCCTGTCAAGCAGAACCACAGAAGTGATCCCTGGGGTGAACTTCCTATTACCCATCCAATCATCAAGATTTTTCTTGAAGAGTGCTAATGAAGAGCTCTGTTTGACATAGATAGGTAGTCTGTTCCAGAGTATGGGAAGTCTCTGGGACAGGAATCTATCCCTCCAGCATGTTCTGTTTATTGTGGTGACAAGGTTTAGGTCCTTGGAGCATGTAGCTCGGAGGGAATGGGATTTCTTTAAGTGGAGCATGTCCAACAGCTCTGGGTTTGACATAGCTTTATATGTTAGGCAGAGATCGCCTCTGAGTAGGCGATATGCGACGGAGTAAAGCTGGAGTTTTTTGAGATGGTCTGCGTAAGGCATCTGTTTGAGGCCAGTAATCCTCTTTGTGAGGTATTTTTGCTGCCTTTCCAGTTATTGTAGATGTCTTGTGAGGTACATACCAAAAGGGGCGTTGTACTCTATAATGGGTCTAATGAGTGATGAGTAGAGGGCAACAATGACCTCTTTTTTTCTGGATGAGAAATCTTTTGTGATGAGGTGTGCCACGTAGAAGGATTCCCTGACCACTTTGGCGATATGATTATCAAAGGAGAGACTACTGTCCACCTGTGTCCCAAGGTCTCTTATCACACTTTCGGTGTTAAGTAGACTACAACCTATGTGGTAGCTCATGGGTACAGAGTTTTTATCAAAGGGGATGATAATGCACTTTTTGGCATTGAGCTTGAGACCATATCTTTGACACCAGGCATCTGTCTCAGTGAGGCCCTTTTGTAGGATGTCCACATCTTTAGGAGTTTCAATTATGGCTCCTAGTTTGCAGTCATCTGCGAATTTAGTTAGCCAAGGACCTTCTGTGTTAGCCTGTACTTCAGAGAAGTAGATACCAAACAGGAGAGGACCCAGGACTGAACCCTGTGGTACTCCACTTGCCACTGGTCTGAAGTCTGATTTGGAGTCTGCTACTTTTACAGTGTGGGTTCTTTCAGTAAGCCAGTAAAGCTAGGGTGGATACCTTCACAAAATATTGCAAGGTATGTATTCTTCCATACAACTGCTTATTTTTACTATGCTGATATATATTTGCTTTCTGCTGTCTACCTGTATTGGTTTACTATAATCTGTTCAAGTCATCGGAAATGTAATTGATGGGGTCAGGGCAACACAAATGAATGAGTACATAATGTTGTTGTTGTGTAACAGGCAAACATAATGTTTATTTTCTTTAGAGGTATACCTGTTGATATGTGACATTGCAATGGTGAGCAGCTGAACAAATATGTAACAATGTTGTCACTGTGAGTTATAGCTGGTGTTACATTAACCATATTGTTGAAATGCTTATGATGTTGTCTGCTTGCTAGGTGGACATTTCTGCATCTTTTATTCCTTTTAGTCTTCTGTTTTTTTGGAGGGGGAGATGAGGGGATTGCATTAGGTCATTACAATGCTGTTTTTATTTCTCTGGGTTATAAATTGTGTTAAGTGTTATGCTGGGCAACTTGCATTGTTGTTTAGACTGCTTTTGTTACACTTGACTTTGCTGTTTACTGATTGTTACATTGATATATCTTGTTCCATAATTGTAAAGTGTTTGCCCTACTTGTATGTTATATCCATTTTTATTCCATCACAAAGGGGATATGTATCCTAAAAGTACTAAGGGCACATACTGATGGAAGTCTTTCTCAGAGGCTGATAATGAGGTGATGATACAGGTCCATTGTCACCATGGTGGATGGCTGCTTGAGATGCACTCATCTGAAAAGCCCTTCTGTGACTGTGTCTGGCAGCACATGGTCAAGGATGCCAATGATGTTGTTGGCCTGGATCATACATACTCCATGTCCTGACACAGGGCCAGTACATGGCTCAAAAGGCCAAACTCAAAGAAGAGGACATGGCATGGGAGAGGAGGGCTATTGGTGGTGGACCGTTTACTGGAAACACTACTTACCAAGACAGAGGAGTTTCTGTCTTCAATCAAGGAGGAAAGCAGTTCTTCGGAGTTTCATAATGCAGTGCTGGATGTTGGGGTAGAGGTGTACTATCCCTAGAGGATTGCCACTAGTGATGTCCAGGTATGCCATTCAAATACTTTTACATCCAGCTTTCCATTTGATAGTCATGCGTATGCGTATGCTACCTTTCTCACCTATTAAATCTGGTACATCTGGTACTGAGGTGCAGTGACTACCTGCAAATGGTATGGGCATTCTTACATGTATTAGTTATCTTTAGTAGTCAATGAAAGTATAGCACTTGCATGTGTGGTTGTGATATTTTGGAATAAGCATTTTATACATATATATATATATATATATATATATATATATATATATATATATATATAGTTTTTTATATGTATATTCACAGATAAAGCATTGTCTGGTATTAGCACTGTGAACGTACCTATGTCTGATGTTTGGGGATCCTTATCCTCTGTTGACGATAGTTTGAATGAACATGCATAGTCTGGGGCTGCAAGGGGTATGTCAGACACAGGGAGTTTGCCCTTCACATCCATTCCCCACAGTATGGACACAGTCAGTACACCTACCCATATCTCTGACAACAAACCATCTGAGAGTGAACAGGCTGATAGGGACATCATTAATGAGTAGTGTGGTAGCCCCAGATGTGCACTCTGTGGAATCTTCCTCTAGCCATTGTGAATGAGAGGTACCCCACTGGTGTGTTAGTAGAGGTACTCAGAGAAGGTATGATTACCGCCCTCCCAAGAGGTTGGTGTGTCAGTAGCTGCAACCCAACGTATGTGCAAGGCTGTCATGGATGCACAGGCAAGTTCTATCAGATCACTGGAACAGGCATGTACCAAATCCATTCTAGTCTGTGGATATTGATAATTGGGGAGATTGGGACATGAATGACTAGGTTTACAAAAAGGCTATAGGGCCATTAACCTAGTAGCCTCCTATGACCCTCTGACCCTATAACAGTACTGCAAGTTCTGCATTCTGGTGTACAGGACTACATGAATTGTGGATGTGTGTGTGTGTGTGTGTGTGTGTGTGTGTGTGTGTGTGTGTGTGTGTGTGTGTGTGTGTGTGTGTGTGTGTGTGTAACTCCTTGGACAGGATGGATAACATGTCTGTTTTGAATCATCTGATGGGGAGAGGCAACATACAGGAAACCAGTCTGGTGGTACATGATGAGATGTCAGTCAAAGTGGCTATGGATGTGCCAGATCTCACTCACAGTGGCAACACTTCCACTGCTACATCTGAGGTGGATGTGTTTCCAACCAGGAGAGGTCATGCAAGTGGTTATGCCCTTGGATATATTCTTAATGATAGCTCATCCAGCAGACACTATACCCATTCCGATAACATTCCTACTTCCATCCAGAGTCATGGAACTAGCAGTGCAACTCCTAGAAGAGACAGTTATCATGGTCAGGGGTGTCCATGATGAACTTTATCCCCTTATATGCATATCTCACACCTGTCCAGAATGTCACATGGTGTGGTTTTGTCCCTGCAAACACACACACTACATCACACACTGCCCATGATGACACTTAAATAAACACACACACACACACACACACACACACACACACACACACACACACACACACACACACACACACATACACACACTTTAACCTGGACTTCACAACATTGGACACACACCCCATATCTGGATACACTGGCCTTAAGAGTGCATACTTGCTGTTACCTCAGCTGTCACACTCAAACAGTTCCCCAATGAAAGAAATGTCCTCCTGTAACCCCACCCCACCCACACACTGTGCAGATGATGATGACTTTGCTTACTTTATTTATAATCTGTGACTTTGGGATGCCTATATCTGATGCACATAGTGGTCAACCAATGCATGGGTAGGCAAGGTCTGTTTTTTCTCTTAATACCTAATCATTTTTAATGTGTATTAAATCTGCCTATTTTCTGTGGTAGTAGTAGTTATGTAGGATAGCTTGCTCACCCACCTGTGCAGGTAATGCTGACAGTACCTTGCCCTGTGGAGGGTTGTCTCACTTGGTCTACTTATGTCTGATGCACAGAGCAGACAGGCAATGCATGGGTAGGCAAATTCTGTTTTTGTTGTGTGTTGCTAATAATTTTTATTGTGTTTTCACCATGCATAAGTTCTGTAGTCACACTTGCATAGGATAGCTTGCTTGCCCACTTGTGCCTATGATGCTGACAGCACCCTGCCCTCTGGAAGGGTGTATGACCTGGACTGCTTATAGGTTCATAGGTTCATAGGTTGGTACTAGGCTATCAGCCCTAGGGCCTATACAAGCCTAGCCATAACAATTCCCTGGCTATTTCTATCTGATGTACATAGTTTATGTGGTGTAATATTCCCATATAGGCATCATCATTTTTACTGTCTGCTTACTCTGTTTAGATGTTGTAACATTTCTTCAAGAAAGCTTCAACACACATCTGCAGTACTGCTGAAGAGAGTGGCCTAGCCTTTGGCTGCCTATATCTGATGCTTACAGTAGCCCACCAGTGCCTGGATAAGCATAGTCTGCTTTGTTTGTATGCATAAAGGTTCCTATTTAGATTTGTTGGGCTTGCACAGAATTTATGTGATGAGTATATTTGCAATTTATTGTCTCTTAGTCAGTGCCATAACATAGTGTGCTCACCTCCACCAAGCATGGCCATCTCCTGCTGCTGGCTCCTTCTCTGACTCCTCATCTGTGTCAGCTTCAGCTGCCCATGGTGCTGGGAACTGACTTCCCTGTACTGGATCACTCTGCTGTAACTTTTTTCTAGGTATAATATTATGTAAGATGGTGCACACAGTCACTATTTTAGCAGAGGTGTCAGTGTCATATTGCAGGGCACCTGCATTTGTATCCAAACAGTGGGTACATGACTTGAGCACACCAAACAAATGCTCTATGATGTTTCTAGTTTTTGTGTGGGTGTGGTTGTAAGCTATTTCAGAGGAGATGTGTGGATCTCTCACTGGGGTCATGAGCCATAGTTCCAGGGCAAATCCAGCATTCCCTACTAGATGCCCCTATGGGAATTCACACCTTACAAATCTTTGGTAGATGTCATGGGTGTGCCATATGTGGGAGTCATGGAATCTACCTAGATAACCTGCACACACATTGTAAATGATACCTTGTGCATTAAAGACCATGTAGGAGTTGATGGCATGATGCCCTTTGTAAATTCATGTACCTATTTCCCAGTTCACCAGCTGGGGCCTTAATTTCAATGTGGGTGCAGTCAGTGATCCCCAATACCTCAGGGAAGTGTGCTATGGCATTGAAATCCCGCATAGTGCTAGCTCTTTCACCTTGGATACATGGAGCCACATATGCCACTCCATATGTTGCAGCATAGCATTAAGAAATTGGTGTAATATTCTTGTGACAGAAAGGGGTGGCCATGGTGGTGCAGCAGTTAGCATTGCTGCCTCACAGCAAGAAGTTCTCCGGTTCGATTCTCTGCTGGGGTGCCTTCTGTGCAGAGTCTGCATTCCTCCCTGTGGTCATGTGGGTTTTCTCCGGGTGCTCCGGTTTCCTCCCAAAGACATGCTGTAGGTGGATTGGACACTCTAAATTGGCCCTAGGTGTGAGTGTGTGCCTTCTGTGGAAGGTTGGGCACCAGGCTGGCAACTCGACACCATAAAACTCCACTGACAATCATGAGCAGACAGGTGATCTGCTGTAGTGACCCCTAACCAGGAAAAAGCCGAAAGGAGATTCTTGTGACAGAAGCCTGTGAAACCTCCACTTTGTCCCCTGCAGGTTGTTAAAATATCCCTGTAGCTAAAACATGTAAAGGTACACATATTTTAGTATCCACTGGTATGGACACTCCACAGTTCCCATGGGGCTGTAGATGGAGGCACATGATCCATTATTTGGTGTATGGTGCCCCTGTCCACTCTGTAGCATCTATTATTTTGATTCCATGGAGCCTGTGGTAGGCTATATGTGATCTGAAAACCCTCGTCTCCTTCAAGGATGATGTCTGGTAACATAAGCAGCAGTAGCGTCTGTCAGAGCCTTTTGCCAATACAGGTTTGCAATAGCTGTGACAACCTCTAACATATTTCAAAGTGTTCTGGTAGCTGAATGTGGGCATATAAGCTTAAATAAATGCTGATGTGAGCACCACATGACAGTATTTGATTTTTATGTTTTTTGAATCAGTCCACTGTATTTTTGTAGTTCATTAGCATACAGCATCGATCATTATATGGTTATTGGTATATACTTCTGTTCACCCTTGTTTTCAAACTGGTCACATCATGTTACAGTGCTTCTTGAAATGCACACACCCTGCTCGTTGCTGCTCATTGCATGTTAATGAATCACTGACATTATTTTCTCACTAGCACACAGTAATACACATTTCCAGGCTAGTCAGCTAATTTCAGCAGTGAGGAATAAAATGAATTTTTGATCCAAGGCTTCCAGTTTTCTGATTTTTTTTTTCTTTCTTTTTTTTTGCATTTTTTTTTTCAAAGCATGAGAATTCCACATAGTTGCAGTTTTAATATTATTCCACGTTATAGTCTTGAAAACTATGCTGTACAGGAACATAGCTTTAAAAAGCAAAGCATGCACCTCATGTTTCAACATTACAATCCTGCCATTAATGCATGGATATGGGAAACCTTGTTTGAGATCCAGTATAGATCCACAGTTGTAATTTCCCCTTGATGTCCAATTATAATAAAAACAAATATTTTTGGGCTTTGGAATTCCAGTTCCTGCTTTCTTTACTGAGTTAAAAGTCAAAATGTTACTGTTTAGGAATATCCTTGATCCCTTTTGAGTATTTTAAAAAGCTGTTGTTTATACAAGTTTCTAATGGAAGATTGGATGTAACAGCAAAACAGCAAGCATTAGTATATATTAATAGACTGATTACCTTATTTAAAACCTCTGCATCAACAAATGTTAAATTGTAAGTTATTGTTTTACTACATTAGGGGCTTAAAATGATTAATTTTATTGTGCAAATGTATTTTAAGTGACATGAAGTGTATCATTTACCAGAAAAAATGTTTCACCTTGCTATGAGACATAGTAATGGACTTAAAATCTCTTGGTACACAGATGTATTTAATTTAAAGTGAATAATAGCAAACTGGAAACAGGTTCTTTAAGGACAAAAACAATTTTTGAGAGACTTTTTCCAATGTTAACTGCAGTCGTGAAAGTAGCTTTCAAAATGAGTCTTTGAATGATTTTTCAACTAAATTTATAATTAATATAACACAAAAAATGCCCGATAAACAGCAAGTACCTCCACAGACAGAAAAAGCGTAAAACACAGTCCAAGAAAAAATACTGCAGAGGCAGGCTACAGATGGCTCCAGAATAAAAAACGTCTCCAATTCAGTAAAACCAGTACTGAATTGGAGACGTTTTTTATTCTGGAGCCATCTGTAGCCTGCCTCTGCAATATTTTTTCTTGGACTAAATTTATAATTAGACTTAGGCAATATAACTATAACAAGCAAAGTAAGAATTAATGGATTAAAAGAAGACTTAAAAAATAAAGGCACCATTTCTTTCTTCAGGTACACCTGCCGCATTTAAATTTAAAACTGTCATCTCATTACATTAAAGTGTATTGTCACTTTTAGAATCATCTTTATATTTCCATCTATTTTCATTTTCCATTATATTTTTCATCTTATTGTTGCCAATGATTTAGCAAATAAAGAAGTTAACAGTTTGTTACTTGATTTTTTACTTTCACTGTTTACTCATTTTTTTTTCTTAACCCACCCGTATGTCATTGGATGTATTGGGCAGTGATTTACATACAACTGCAATGTGTTATGGGAAAGTAGAAACTGTGTACCTGTTTGGTGGAAGAGACATTTACTAACATTGTTTTTTAACTACTATATAATTGCTGTTAATTTTCAATGTGATGTTTTTCTCCTACAAGAACTAGTTGACGAAATGACTTTAAAGGAAGTAAGAAACGACCACTGATGCACTTAGTATGACAATACCATAGTCTAAACATTAATTTAGGATGTGAGGCATTGTGGATTTGGTCTTTTATGATATCATGGCAGGCATTTTCATCTCTGAGAAAAAATACATGTGGATATCCTTATCAATAAAATAAAATGCAAGAACAGTGTACTTTCTGTACCGAAAACTGTATAATTTAGTTCTGTATGTGGTAAGGAGATTATATCCAGTTTCAAATGTTTATTACTCACACTTGCTTCAGAATATGACAAATCCACTTAAAGCTTTGAGAGCATGCACAGAGTGTTAAGACTACTATTAGACAGACATGATAAAATAATGCCTCCATTTCTGGAGTTTTGGACCTTAGAGGAAAATGGGTCTATATTGCAACATCGAACGCTTAAAACAGCAAATGATGTTACATCGACACATTGTCAGCAAAAGCTGAAAATGTCGAATCCACAGAACAGCGATTTCTTTCCTAGGGAAAGAAATCGCTGTTTTAACCCACACACAAAAAAAAAAAAATTACACACTTCCAAACACATACCCAATACTAATTATACCCCCCCAAAAACCACTAAACAACTAAATACACATATGCACATAACCCAAACATACATTTAACGAAAAAAAAAGCAGTAAACATTTTAAACCATATCCACTTACCTTAACCCGCACCCTAACCCTAAGGTCAGTAACTCTCGCACATTTACATAAACAGCTCCAGACACATACACATTTACCTTAACCCTAATTCTACCCCCCTAAAACAAAAGTAAACAACTGAGAACACATACACACGTAACTCAATCATACATTTAACCCAAAATATAAAACACTAAACTCTTTCATACATATGCACTTACCTTAACCCGCACCCTAACCCTAAGGTCAGTAACTGTTGTACAATCATGCTCAGGAGCTATACCAGACAAGGGACCACACTACACTTCAGAACATGGTAAAACAACGAAACGGTCAAGCAACTTCTTTCCCAGGGAAAGAATTCGCTGAACAGCCGCTTCGCTGTTTTGCCTGTTTGCTCTACATGTGTCGACGAAAAGACATTTGGCATAATGAGTTTTCGTTGTACTCATAGGAACCCAAGGAAGATGACTTACACTGTATGCTGCTGAAAACTTAAAAAAAATGTATTGACATTTGTTCACTGGGTAAGTCCAAATGGGCTGAAAGAGCTCATTTTTAGAGGAGGAATGGGGAGAAAAGCTCCAAACAGGTGACTTTTCTGAAGTACAGGATTAGAATTATGATGGATTACTCCAGGAATGTACCAGGACAAAAAGAGTATAAAAAGCATTGTATAAAAAGATATAAAACAAATTCTTATGTATCCTGCTGTTCAACGCTGAGCTGGAAATCTGAAGTAAAAGCTTTGATTTCGTTTTAGAAAGCAGTATGTGCAGTGTCAAAACAGTAGAACTGCCAATGAATCCCAAGACTCAGTAATGTAACTAAGTACAAATTACTCTATTTTAATTTTGCAGAAAAGGCAAATATGTTGCTAGTCTTATAGAATACGTGTAAAAAAACTTGTATAAGAGAACTGTGGGTTGTCTATCTACATCGATATTAAGGAAAATACATTCAAGAAACCTTCAGTTTCTGAAGTCTGTAACACCCACAGACATATTTTACTAAAAGGATGCAAGGCCTAAACAGCATGTCCTACATGGAACAATTCAAAGCCCTGCCACAGGCTGCTAAGAGGTGACCTGTGTCTGACATACAAGGCATCCTCTGGCCAAATTATTGATGGATTTACTGCACATCAGCAAGTCAGATGGCATCATAAATATACTGTCTAGAGACCTAAACCTCTTCTGCAAGATCAATAGCAGTTTGCAAGGACAGTTATATCACACTGTTGCTATGGAACAGACTCCCTGACCACATAAAACAAGATTCATCCATGTCTATATTTAAACATAACTTAGATCAATGGATATTAAACAGAAAATTTAACCCAGGACTTCCCCTGTACTACTAATGAACAGAGGCAGTTCATAAATGCATTATCCTCTGCATGCATCCTCTCAAATTATCTATGGTATAATCCTAGTTATTCTCATTAGCGGTAGTATATAATTATTGACCGTGGAATGGGTAAGGCCAATCTATAAGCAAATTTGATAGGTTATTTCAAGCTCAAAAGTGGTTAGCCTTAAAATGGCCCACATGGGCAGCTAGCTAGGATTTACCTATGAACATAAGAACCTATTTCTTGACTAACATCAAACCTTGTGTCAGAATAATGCATTTGCAACAAAGATAGATATAAGCATGGCTTCCACATCAGTTTCTACAAGAAATCAAAATAAAAAAAGGAACTCAAGATTTGACAATAAAAAAAAATCACCTTCTACTCAATCAAAATCTCAGAAGTGCATCATTTTAACAGATGTACACCATGTCTTCTTACAGTGGCAGTACACGTACACACACACACACACATACAAATCTCAAAATCTGTAAAAAAAAAAAAAATCAGTCGGACCTCCATCTTGACAGTTTATACAAGACTGACGGAATAATCACCATAAAAGATTTATGGCTATGTTCTAACAGCATTATAAACATGCTTATCTGGTAACTACTTTACAGTAATGCTAGATCTTTAGGATGTCTGTGTAAAAACTGGACAAATGTTTTTAACATTCAGCTCTTCTGTGCATAATAGTTACATGCATATACTGATTTCAACAATTTCCATGTTATTAATGTACAATACTTTGAAAATGATAAAGTTAGCATACCTTTTCAGATACTTTGAGGATTAAGAAATACCAAATTGAACCAAATTATTTTTTCATTAATAATGGTGATTAATGTAAGTTTATGATGAAGCACATGTTGCAAAAAACATGCTTTATAGTCCTATAGATGTTAATTACCAGAAGATTTGATTCCCTCCCATTCAAAGTGATGTGTCAGGAGCTTATGGATGACTTTTAGTGATTTTGATAGCAATAACAGTGCACAATATTTCTAAACAATTACATATGCCTGTGCTTGTTCATTTTACCTATGAAAATCACTTTTTTGTTTTAGTATCTGAAATGTCAGATGCCTACATTTTGTAAAGAAAAGCACACCTCACTTAGAAAAGCTGAAGGATATAAGTTCAAAAATTTTTTTTTTTAAACTGGGAAAAAATATCAGAAAAGGAAAACAAATATGTCATTCAGTGAAGGGCCTAGTAAAGTAACAACACATTTCAGAGTCCCCAAAATGAGGAATAGCCATTTCCTTTTACATGGTCTGCAGATAACTGAATCACTGATAGAGAGTGATAGAAAGTTAATAATGGGTTTGAAACTTTGTTTTAGCTAAGGTATATGTAGCTAGTCTTTATAGTATATGTTGTAAAAATAATGTAATCATATTGGTGATTTTAAACTTGACAAACTCGCCATCAACTTAGCTGGTGACCTGACTTAATCTATTAATAGACAGAGCTAATCCATACTTTGAAAAGCATGAAAGATGTGTCTATTCTGAAAAGTATATAGAATGCCTTAAACTAATAGATACATGAAGAAGAGTGTATCATAGGATGTTTGCATATAGTTATTTCAGTCTTCACACTTCTAAAGGTAGTAGTTTATAGACTATTTTTAATTGCAATTTCAAGCCTTAGTCATATGAAATTGTTTCTTATACTTTTTTTCCCTTGTTTATCAACATAATGTTCTCTCAGTGAAAATATCACATGAGGAAGAGTTTTCATTATCATCCTTTTGGAGAGCTGACTTAGGATTCAAATTCTAAAATATTTATTAAGAATGCATATAGACAGGAATGTAAAAGTAAGATTGGAATCAAGTTATATAATGAATATATTGAACATTTTTAGAAACTATTTATTGTGTTTCCCATTAGTTAAAAAATGGAAGTTTATATTATTCCCAATTGCATGCACACCAGGATTCATAGAAAGCCAAGACCTTAAGAAGATATTACTTCTTAAAAATAAAAATGTAACATGTTGATATGATTATTTTGCCAAATGTTACATTTTTGTTTTTAAGAAGTAATATGTTCTTAAGGTTTTGACTTACATGTGTACATTCTGATATGAATGTTCAGAAGGCAGCACAGTGGCTCAGCAGATAGTGCTGTTGCCTGACAGCAAGAAGTTCAATGGTTTGAGTCTTGGCAGGGTTCCTCTGTGTGGAGTCTGCATACCCGCCTTCTTTTTGCATGGGTTTCTTCCCTTTACTCCAGGTTCCTCCCATATTTCAAAGACACGCAGTAGGTGAAATGGACACTCCAAATTGGCCATAGGTATGAGCATGCAAGTGTGTGGTGTGGAAGAACTACCGTGGCAAGATGATTGTCACTGTTGAACTGACACTCCAACCCCATGTGCAAAAATGGGACAAAAGGGGATGTGGATGTATGGATGAAGTTTGGTATGATTGTTTAGATAAAGGTTAATTGTTAACATTAGAATAAATAATGAGAAAATATAGTATGGATAATACACACAGATTAGCGTTACATAGTATAGCTGAAAAATGTAAAGGTCAGTTGTCTTATATGAATGATAATGAAAAATATAATTTTATTAAAATTTTTGAAAGGTTAGGGCCTGGTTCAATAAAGCCTACACTAAGTGTACACGATATGTATTCAATAAATTCTTATCACATTTTTTGTGCTTTCTAGTCACTCAGAAAGATTACACTAACCCCCGGATTTACTAATCTTCCGTGCAGGACTAGAATAGTCCTGCACGGAAGTGGCCAGGAGGAGGACAGCAGTGCATCATGCACATTAATGAAGGAGTGCTGCCTGACCTCCTAGGCTTACAGGGAGTGTGTACGAGTGCAGGGGTCATTCTGAGAGCAGAGCTTTCAGAATAAACATGCCCCTGCAATGTAGAACAGCAGAAAGTGGAAATAAATGAGCGAGGCTGCTCATAGGTGTCCGCATATCCCAACCAACAGTCCCCCATATGTATAACAGCAACAGTACATATAAATAAACTGAAGAAAATCCTTTATTCTTTTTTTTTAAATCTGAGTACAGTTAACCGTAGGTGCGCGGGTGTGCCTATGGCTTAGCCCTGGTTAAAGCAGCTTAAAAGATTGAAAAGGATAACAAGGAAAATATATGCAAATGAAGCAACATAGCAATAGTGCAGTGGGAGAGCATCCGCCTAAAGAGCAAGCATTTGCATTTCAAGTCCCACTATAGCACATACCATTTTCCATGTGAAGTCTGTATATGAACATTTTTTTTTCATTTTTTTGCTGTATAACCTACTAAATAACATGTAAATGTGAACTGGAGGACTGCATTAAATGCACATGTGAAGTGTCAGTGTTATAATGAATAAGGCACTAGTAAGCAGGTTTAAGCACAAATAAGTAGTAGTAAGCATTTATAAGCACTAGTAAGCATGTTTAAGTTCATTTTCACGGGGGTAAGCAATGCCTACACAGATTAAGCAAAGTAGAAGCTAACTGAGAGTAAGAAACTGTAACCGGAGGTTAGCGGTGCTTAGCTCTGTGCAAACCCATGCACACCCACTTACAAATGCGTTAAAGTACCTTAATCACTCTGTACCCAATGGCCCTTGTTCTGCCAAGCAACAAAATAAACAGCTTCAGGAAGGCTCAAACTCAGGACCCTCTACACTATAGTCACAGTTGTTAACCACTAAGCCATTATAGCAGTATGAATGAATGAGGTATCAGCAAACTAATCCTCACCATAGGAAAATCAAACCAAACATGTGAACTGAATCTGTGTACAGTGTGATGTTGTATAACCTGCTACATAACATAAATATGTGAACTGGAGTACTGCAGTAAGCATAGATGTGAGGTGTTATTGTAATAAAGTGTAGAAGTCCCCAGAACCCCATACAGTGTATGTACACATGAACCATGGATACCAGACACATATATACCCTGTAATGAATAATAAATCACTGCCAAAAGGCAACTATAATGTTAATTAACTATTAAGCAATGCTAACCACTGCACAGCTCAACTTCATAAGTGTAAGCAATGTGTAGGGCAGCCAATTCAATCTGTCTAGTGGTATACCTCTTTATGCACTGCCAGCCTTAGGTAAGCAGGTGTGCTCATAGCTTAGCCTATTCAAAACCGGCCAATTATGGAAAAGTGAGAGAAACTGGCCATATTTAAACCCCACTGCCGAGAATACTACCCATAACTGGTTGTAGCTTCCTACTGCAGGCAGAATGGTTGGAGTGGGTGAAGGCACTCATTTTAAAGAGCAGCACTGGGGCATCCAAAAGTCAAAAATCATGGTATGGCTCCTGGTAAAACACCATGAGGAGAGACTATTGCAGGGCCAGTACCAGGGCTTGCAGTATAAAACAGAGGCCTGGCATAGTCTCACCTGTGACCTCACCAGTGCCACAGGTATCCCCCAGACTGCTGAGTAGGTCAGGCAACACCATGCTGACCTGTAGCAGTGGAGGGGGGATGCACTGGAACAGTGATTTCAGGAATCTCGGCAGATGCCTAATGCCCCAGTACTGAGTAAGTACTCATTCTACTAAGTAGTTAATATTTGCCTAGATTGTGTATACTATGGATAGTTATGGCTAAATATCACTGTATTTCTCTGACAGCTGCAGGTGAGTGGGCTGCGAACCAGCAAGCCCATGATGCTCGGTTGCAAAGGCTGCGTTGTGAGGCAGGTTAGTAATTAGTCTGCATGTACTGTCATAACAAATAAATATAACAGCCTTAGAAAGTGTTGTACCAGTATAAATAAAGGTGTAATATTCTGTGAATAAAGGTATAACCCCTGGAGTGCTTTTGTTTACTTTTCTTTCATATGTTGTTGAACTGTTGCATACTATAAATAGTACTGTTGTGTTAAGCAGTGTTACCCACACTGTGGCATGCAGATAAAATGAGTATGAAGGGCTGTATAACAATATTGGAAGTGCCAAGAGGTCAGTCATATTGTACAACTGAGGGAGACTTAGACAGACAACATTAGAAAGCTTCACAAAAATTCCCTGATAGCACAGTGTACTGTGATGTTAACCGTAATGCTTTTGGCACACGCAGCATGGGTTTGAATCTGGGGAGTGTTAGTAAGTTGAATGCGTAATCATACCCCACAACTGTACAGATTTTGTTAGAATGTTCAGATAGAAAGCTGCATGCTTAACTACATCCAACAACTGTACAGAATTTGCTAGAATATTCATATAGAATGTTGTATGCATATTCATACCCCTCAAATGTTCCAATCTGTCCAGCATGTCCAGATAAATGGCCCACATCACCAGCCTGGTACCCTGTTCCCCTGAAAAATCAGTGTGATGACCCAAGTAATGTAGGCAGCCGTTAATGACATATAACTGATAGTCAGACGTGTACACAGTCAGAGAATGTATATGAAAACAAACCTGTCATTCTAGCATCTCACCCAAAGTGTATGAGAGCAATTCTCAGCATATGTTGCATTAACACCTGCATCTTGTCACATCTGTATGTAAGACACAGGTCACATATACAATATTTTATAAACATACCATTGTACAATATAAGGCCATTGGGTAGTGTAATAATACATGTAAGGGACAGATCACTGCAGTGACTAAGAATCTCAAGGAAACTACAAGGATATATTAGTTGTTAATTGCTCTCTCTTTCTCACCTCTACCATATGTGCAAAAATAACTCAATGAAACACCTCAATCAGTATGTGTACACTTCAAACTTTTGTTGGGACATATGCTCTATTGGTTTATAAATATTCACATTTTTTCTATGCATGTGCCATGTTTAAATACCCCCATATTGGTGGCCTCTTGTCATCAATGAAACCTGCATGTTGTTGTAATGGCCACTGTTGTTCCATATATGCATGTGTTCTGCTTGCTCTGCAACTGTTTTAAATCTGGTGTTTTGGGTTAATGGGTATACCTATGCATGCTATTATAACTAATACAGAATGCTGTTGACTATTACTAACACATATCTGTCTGTAAACTGCAACACCATAGCTCATATGGGAAGGCTGGTCCCAGTGGACCCATCTGTCCCACCTCAGCTGGCCATGACACCGGGCACCATCACATCTGGGGCCCAGCCAGGGACCTCCTACTCCATTGGCCCTGCACCACCTTTGGGTGCACCCGCCACAGGGGATGGGGCTCAGCTCCCCCCAGGGAGCAGGGGTGGAGAGGAACAAGTCACCTGTCGTCAGGTCCGGGCCGTGGTGCATAGGAAGATCAAAAGGGCTTTTTGAGACCAGCTACGCCAGCTTGAGGGCCAAGTGGTGCAATTAGAGGGTGAGCCTGCCCCTCCAACCCAGCCCCCAGCATGGCCACCTTTGGGGCCGTGAAGGTGCAGTGGTGACTGCCAATGGGTGGGGACCTCAGTCCCACTGTTTCCATTTGAGAGCTCATGGGCTTGCGACTTCCAAACACCCCTCCCCGTCCAAGGTGTTTACCTCCCTCATGTGTCATATACCACCCCTGTATGCATCTTGTTTGTCTTGTCTGTTAACCTACCCAACCTACCTCTGCAAATATACCTACTGCTCCTCCCTAACATCCCACTCTCACCTGAAAAAAAAATAAGGGCACTCTGTTCTCACAAAAAAATCTCACCTCATACATAGCTGTCCATTTCGCACACATGTCCACTGGACACATGTAACCTGGTCTAATTGGCATCACAACGAATTTATGTTGTCCTCAAACCTCTCCCAGTGGTTTGAGTGTCCAAATCTACCTCCAAATTCAGTGTATATGCTGCTGTAGAAGAAATGGGCAGCTATGGACCTTCCCTACACCCTTTCTGCACATGCCTAGCTATTTTCCCTACTGTCTTTCCCTCTTTGTGTCCCTTTTTCACCACTTTCCTATCAACCCTTTTTTCTTTTCTTTTAAAGAATTTAGCATGGGGGTAAGTGGCAGTAAGCACTTTTAAGCAGCACTAAGCGGGTTTAAGCCTGTTTGCACAGGGGTAAGCACAGCCTACACAGGTTAAGCAATATAGAAGCTAACTGAGTGTACAACATTGTAACTGGAAGTTAGCAATGCTTAGCTCCACGCAAACCCATGCAAACCCGCTTACAACTGCTCAAAAGTGCCTTACTCAGTCTGTATCGAATGCCCTGTGTTTTGCCCAGCAACAAAACAAACAGCTCCTGCAAGGGTCAAACCCAGGATCCTGCACACCATACACAAAGCAATTTACCACTAAGTCATGGCAGATATGTGTAAGCATAATGTTTTCACAAACATATCATCCAGCCCTGTCATGCAAAAGTAAAGAGAATGTATACCATTATCTAGATGTATGTGTGTAAATATATTAATATCTAAACAGATACAACATATCTATATATGTAGATATATATAATTTCTAAATCTATATACATATATATTAAAATATATGAACATATATACATGCAAATGCCTACATTGACACATATATGTGTCTACACCTATATGTCTACATATACACAACAAGTTAGATATGTGTATGCAGATATATATCTATGTAGGTATATACAGACATAGTTATATTAGTTATATATATGTAAGCAGATATATATATAAGCAGATATATATATATATATATATATATATATATATATATATATATATGTATATATATCGGTATATATGGCCATGCATCTGTAAATAGCAATGACAGATTAACAAACACACATATGTCCACATGCACCATTAATGGGGTTGAGAGGCCCCACACACTATACGTCTTGTACAAATAGGCCCCCCCCACAGCAAAACATGTCCACCCTGAAATACACTACCAAGTGTTGCAGATCCCATAACCAGGACCTGACATGACATGGGCACAAGATGTTAACAATACTACATGCCACCTGTATAATGTCAGGCTGGTATTGGTGACATATCATGTAGTACAGTCTGCATCCCATAGGAAATGTAAACTGTGGAAGCCATCATCATCCACAGGATACAGCTACATAGATATGCAGATACATATATACATATACGTTGTTGTTGTTTGGCTTTCAGCTTTTCCCGGTTAGGGGTTGCCACAGCGGAACTCCGGTCAGCTAATGATTGGCAGTAGATTTTCATGAACGCCGAGGTGCCAGCTCGACGTTCAACCTTCAATGAAGGCATGCCCATTTATGCATGTCTTTCGAACTCCCACTCAACTGGTGTGTATATATATATTTATTTATTTATTTTGTTTTATTTTACATTTGTTGACCGGGCTAGCCTAACTAGATTTATGTCCATTTTCAGTAGAGGCCCGGGGAGGAAAACTCCAAGCATGAGTAGTAAAACACAATTAACAATATATAACAATATATAACAAGGACATGTAAGAAAACAATACAGTGGTAGCATTGGTTAAAAGCAAAAATATAGAATTGTAAATAAAGAATATAGACATTATGCTAAAAGTTGATTTAAGTAAAGCATGACAGATGTACTCAACACAAAGTTGGTATGAGCACAACAGAGTAACGTCCTTATAATTTTTACTCTTATTATGAAAAAGAAGCAAGATTAGGAGGCCTAGGTTAGAGGCCTAAGTTAGAGGGGTGGGGAAATGGGTAAGAGTAGGAGGGGAAATAGATTTCAGTCTGGGTTAGCACAGGGACAAAGCCACTGAGTTTTAAGATGTTCTTTAATGTGTTTTTTGAATAGAGAAGTAGAAGCTAGGTTAGATAGCTCAGGCGGGAGTTGATTCCAATTTTTGCCTGTAATGTTTGAGAAAAGTGAGTCACCAGCTTTATTGTTAGATTTAATTGAGGAGACCAGGAGTTTATTAGCAGAACGTAGTGTAGCTAGATTTTTGTATGGTGAAATCAGATTAGAAAGGATAGGGGTATTATTGGGGTGGTATAGGATCTTTTGAGTGATAAGTAACTGTTGATAGAGTATGTGGTTCTGCAATTCTAGCCATCCTAGTTGTTTGAAGTTAAGACAGTGGTGAGTTTTAAAGGGTGCACATGTAATAAATCTCGCTATGCTATTATAACAGGTAGAAAGTTTGGAGATGTTATTTTTAGATAGGTTAGTATATATAGCAGAGGCACAGAAAAGGGTAGAAATGAGGTGGGCCTGGGCAATAGTTTTCCTGGCTGTGGGGGTAATATATATATATATATATATGTGTGTGTGTGTGTGTGTGTGTGTGTGTGTGTGTGTGTGTGTGTGTGTGTATATATATATATATATATATATATATATATATATATATATATATATACATGTGACTACACATATGCATGCAGATATATGTACAGTAAATATATATGTAAAAGGTGCACACAATACGGAACAGCCACTATGCCTATAGTTAACACCTGAACAACTGGACACTGTATGGGCCACCCATACAAATGACAATCGTTGCCTGCAACATATACCCACAGAGAGGCCATAGGGAAAACACTACACACAGGTTTGCAGAAATTGAATACCTTTCATTGTGTACTATTACAGTTCTATATGCCATATCATATAGCTGTTCAGACACTGACATCCATATAAACAGAGGAATTCAACTGTGAAACAGTTACACTAATACAGTAGTCTGGAAAGGTTCACAACTGTTGCTGTCCAGGCCAAGACCTTCAATTTGTACAATAGTGAGGACAGACTGGACCACAGGATACCAAACGATCAACAGTATGTAATGCAGGTGTATAGTTCAGCAGCTGCTATCTACACTCTACAAAATCAGTAGGTGGTAAAGATGTCATGTGACCAAATGTGTTGTAACTGTTACATAACAAGGCATAACTGACACCATCACATGCACACTGACAAACAGAACAGTCTGTATGGCAGGAGTTGGTAGGCTTGCATTAACCCAAGATATATAAGTAATGTACATATAGGTGAAGTATATGGTACTGTACATCCAGATACCTTAAGGCAGCTCACTCCTGATACCCCCACATATTTTAACAGCCTAGGTCATTTATGGTGCTCCCCCCAGACTCATTAATACAGGGCCATATACCACTGTTACATACACTGGCCTCTGGAGAGCATAAGAGCACACATGTATTGTGTACGTGACGCACACACATATATGGCCCCAGCCCCACAGTATGTGTGGTGGATACAATAGAAGTGGACTGATGGCAGCAATGGCAGTGTGATATACTCACAGCCCACTACGGATCAACCCCCAACAGCATGTCATATGTGCAAAGCTTGATATGTAGGTGGAGGACAGAGGCTGGGACACAGGCACACATGTAGAGAACTGTTGCCATACACTAAGCAAGTTACTGGTGTTACAGGATAGTCTGCAACATACCCTTAGTCAAGGTATTGAGGTCAGAAACAGAAATGGATGCAGCCATGTACTGATAGCACTCTACACACACACACACACACACACACACACACACACACACACACACACACACACTGCCAGTGAAATATCTGACACAGGAAATGTGTGGTGGACAGACAACACATGATAGGCACACCTCTGGCCACCAAGAGGATAGGCCCACAGTTGAGAGCTATGCAAACAGACTGCATTCCAAGGTACATACACACCCTCACACCAGTGCTATACAAAGCATAACACAACTCTACTTACACTCTATCTGTAGTTCCTGAACCTCCTACAGATATGTAGCTGCCCTGAGTGTGCAGGTTCTCCTGTAGGAGGTATTGCTACCTGCTGTCTGTAACACTGATGTCCACACACAGGAAGGATGTCCATCACACAGGAAATGTAAAGGGACCAAGCCCACATGATGTAGGGATTTATAGTTGGTGGTTGCCATGACAGTGTTAACTGGAAGAACTACATATGTGTAATCATATATATATATATATATATATATATATATATATATATATATATATAGTCCCAAAGTCGTAGTGCAAGGGGATGTCAGGTATGTATAGCAGGTATATTAGTGCACTATTGCTACTGTCATTGGGATTGTATTCACAGACATGGTGTATGTGGACAGCCACATCTGCTTATAACATGTGTGCCATTGACTACTGACAGACATCCTAAGGAAATCATTGTAAAGTACCGCTGCTAGCATGTAATGCCCCTATGGACTGCAGCAGAGATATTGGCCAATATATGTGGAAATTCTGACACACCCTGTACAGTCCAGAGGTATACACATAAGCCCTTAGTGCACAACATGTGTACCATGCCTGACAATATGGATGTAGACAGCCATGTAGATGGCTATAACACATAATGATTGTTATACATTTGCCACCAAAGGTTATGCATTCACACACTCCTGTCTGGTCTAACACATAATGACTGCTGGTACAGGGGTGCCATGGCCACATACTACCCAATAGATATTGACATACATCTGTACAGCATCCCACTGCTCTGTCTGACATACATGACTTTTAAGGGAGGCACGGCAGTAGTGCATCTGGCAAGTATCTTCACATGACATCTCACTGGGTAAGTACACTAAGCTGATAGGCATATAACAATGCACTGTGCAGGCTACAGATGGACTGGCTCAACACTGGCCTACATCTCCTATGGGGGAATGCACATGTACCTGTATATATAGCAGGCTCAACAGGCATGTCACAGCACAGGGTAAGATACACCTGTGTGAAAGTGCATAACCACAACCAATGGGAACACAGCCACAGTCACATATGGTAAACTAGCATAATATTACAGTATATGGACTATATGTTCTACACCATCCTCATATGTGCCACTCACAGAATGACCCTACATATACTGGGCTGCTACACAGTTTGGTCTGATGGCTGTCTGTGGTATGGGACATGTATGTGTATGGCCCTACAAACATGTACGCCAGTACTATACAGTGGGACAGCATGTTTCATCAGATAGGAGGGAACTAGAACAATGACATCTACCACAGTCCGTATACAGGCTAAAGTACATATTAACAATACACATACTGCCGACATTCACCATACATAAACAGACCTCAGTACTGCACAAACATCCACAGAATGTCCAGGTTATGTCATGAAATATAACCCCTACTATACATAACGTGTAGCAGTCTGATATATCACTGGCTTGTTATCAGATATGATGACACTAATTATGGTGTATAGCACATATGCACCACTTCATGCGCAACATATTTGCAAAGGTTGACAGAGGTGTGGCTGGAAGCACATACACAAGGCCAATATTGACATGTTGCTATGATAACCTCATACATTTACTGTTGTAACGGGGAGTGTTGCAACATATGTCCTATGAGGGATATGAAGTCAGTAACTGTCACAGCCTTCACCATCTACAGACTGCAATCCTCACACTACCTTCCACAGTCCACTGATAGATGCTCCATGGCTAACACATGAAACCAAAGGGACAACACTGCCCAGTCTGCAAATGTCCCTGCAGATGGGGATTCCTCATAAACATGGAACTGACATGGCAGGTATTGAGACACGTACGACAGCCATATCCAGACAAACACTGCTAAACCAACATTACTCCAAATGCAGTATAGCAGCACTTACAGTCTGCAGTCAGGTCAGGCACACCCCCCTCCTGTTTGTTCCCCTCTTTCCATAGTGTATATTTTTAGAGGTAAATCCCCAATCCATCTGAGATGCTGTTTGCCAAACAACAGATCTAGTTCCTGCTCACAGCGAATGAAATGGGCCAACACCACCATGATGTTCCTAGGTATTGGAGTGTGTTTCCATCCAATTGGCTATGGGGGTGTTATCACAGATGTTCACCATGTAATCAGCTAGGGGAGGGCTGCAATTCATGCAGAGGCCATCGGCTGATCATGAGCATCACTTAAAATACACATGCTGCTGCCTTAGCAAAGCAGGTGTAGGCCTCCACATCCACCAGAGAGGGAGTGGAAGAGGCAGACAGAGGCAAATACATGTCAGGGAGGGGTGGGAGAGTAAAATTGTAGCATGTTTGTGTCACACACCTACAAGCACAGGGTATCAAACCCCCACAACTATGTAGTGCTATCACAGTTCGATGCAGTTATTGGACGCGCCACCAGTTGTGGAGCACTCAGAACATATATGTGATGGTGAGTGACATCTGCAACAGGGATAAGGTAGATATACAGTAGGTGACATACACTTGCCTATCCACATGAACAGGTGCCAGCGTCAACACAGCCACACTATCACAGGGACGCACACACATTGACACACTTGGCAGGGCCAGGAGTACAAATCATCAGTAGTAGGATTGCCACAACACATCACTGTGCAGGTATCTCATGCACCACACGGGTCATACGGAGGTTGTATGGGCAAAGATTATGAGGAGGTGTCAGACATCAGACAGCATTCTTCAGTATGCTCATGGGGGTTGTAGTGAGTGTGGATGTGGACATAGGCACCATACAGCATACAAAAGAACACATAGGGTGCCAGTACTGTCATGCATGGGTGCATGTATAAATGGGTGTGTGATGGTCAACTGTGCCAGTGGGCTATACAAGGGTAGGCGATGGGAATACCTTGGCATCAGGCTAATTACAATGGTCTGCATTGTGGCTCAGGGCTGTAGTTTCTGCATTTACCCACACAGGTGGGTATTGTATCCCCCATCCAGTCACCTGGGTGACTATTGTGTGTGGCCAATGCTGTGCATCGCTTTCCATGTATGAGTTCCTTAGTCCATGACATGGATGGTGTCTAGGATGTGCACACCTCCCACATGCATGTACAGTGACATGTGGATCTGTATCTGGGGTGTCTGGCCCATGTTGTGAACACAGATTATCATCAGATGAGACAGTCTTGCCCACCTGTGGCAGGAACTGGTAATGAGCAGCAGGTTTACCCTGCACCTACATTGATAGCATGATAACAGCATTCCCTTGTGTCAGTGGCTTTTGTCCATACAGAGCAAGTTGTCAGGTATGGTATGTCCATTGTGAGTCACATGTGGCGGCACCATATGTGGTGCAGGTGTCCATTGGGGAACATGGGGGAGGTGCACTGTCTGCATGTACGTGCATATTGGACAGATGGGCAGGGTGACATGCTTTCTGTAGCCCCACTGCTATCACTCCATAGTTACTATCAGTGGCAATTATGCAGTGTACTACCCACATATTGGCTGTTGCCTAGGCATGTGTGTTTGTATGAGACATGGGTTGAGAGTGTGCTCTGGGTAATAGTGAGGTTGCTAACTGTGATTGCTTGGCCTTGATGTCACATGTATGGGTATGGCTTTGCACCCAAGCCCCTCAGCTATTTTACATCTGTTATTCCTGTATGGTTGACATTGTGATATATAGTAGGGCTACCATATAAGAAATATGCAAAACCCCCTTCACATTAGCCACAGGTGTCACACACTCACACCCACCTCTTCACAGGATACAAGTTACAAACACACACAATGTCTGAGAGTAGAACCCCTACCTAACTAGTTTATTACACTAAAGCACTACGCAGTTATAGTACGTGCCATGGACATCATTGCAGTCCTTCTTCCCCAAAAGTGTATTTCACAATGAATGACATAAGCAGGATTACCAAATAGGGCATTTCAAATGTACTGTGAGTGACTAGCCTAGAATGCATTGCTCCCTACACAGAAAGTGAGATACACACAAAACATCTGGGGTTGTGGCCGCCAGTCCACGACCTGCACATGGGGTGCCCCCTCCGTGGTGAGAGGGACCCCTCCCATGGGCGGAGGTTGCGGGCTCCAGGCCCTCCCCTCCGCATGCCGGCCTAGGTGCTCCTATCTGGATGATCCTGCCAGTAGCATATGCTTGTCTCAAAGATTAAGCCATGCAAGTCTCAGTGCACATGGACGCTACAGTGAAACTGTGAATGGCTCATTAAATCAGTTATGGTTCCTTTGATCGCTCCACCATTACTTGGATAACTTTGGTAATTCTAGAGCTAATACATGCTGATGAGTGCTGACCTTCCGGGGATGCATGCATTTATCAGACCAAAACCAATCTGGGTCTCAGCCCAGCAGCTTTGGTGACTATTACTTCAGTGGCTCTGCTAGACAGAGGCACAGGGAACTAATCTAAGGGGGTGGCAAAAGTCAACATATTCTTGCCAGGCTTATAAATGCCTTCGGGCAGATAGCCTAGTACCTACCTATGAACCTATGAACACCTGACATGTGCAGGTAAAGAACCCTTGATCAAGGTCTATATTACACTACAGCATGGAGATGTTATAGGATGCACCACGGGGATTACTAGAGAACTCATTCCCTAAAGCCTCATTTCACAATGAATGACATCAGCAGGATTACCAAAGTAGGGCATTACAAATGTACTGTGAGTGAGTAGCCTAAAATACATTGCTCCCTACACAGACAGTGAGACACACACAAAACATCCACCATTGACATGTGCAGGTATAGAAACCCTGACCAAGGTCTATGCCACTACAGCATAGAGCTGTTATAGGACACACCACAAGGATTATTAGAAAATAATTTCCCCTAAGGTGTATTTCACAATGAATGACATCAGAAGGATTTCCAAAGTAGGGCATTTGAAATGTACTGTGAGTGACTAGCCTATAATGCATTGCTCCATAAACAGACATTGAAACACACACAAAACATCCAGAACTGCCATGGGTGGAGATGGAATCCTACCACAGTTCTAAGTCACACTACAGCAGAAAGCAGTTATAGGACACGCTACAGAGATTACTGGGCTACAACCTTCCCAGAGGTGTATTTCTAGGTTGGTGACATCAGCAGCCTTGCCAAGGTTGAGTGTATGAATTGTAAGGAGTGTGAGTACCCTAAAAAGCATTGTTCGCTACACAGTCAGACACACACACACACACACACACACACACACACACACACACACACACACACACACACACACACACTTGCCAAGTCTGGGGTTAGAACACTTACTTAACTACTTTATCACACTACAGCAGTACACAGTTACAGGATGCACTACGGAGATTACTGGGCTATAACCTTCCCAGAGGTATTTTTCTAGGTGGGTGACATCAACAGCCTTGCCAAAGTTGAGTATATAAATTGTAAGGAGTGTGAGTACCCTAAAAAGCATTGTTCTCTACTCAGTCTGAGACAGACAGACAAGTGCACACAGAGTTGCCAAATCTGGGGTTAAATCACCTACTTAACTATTTATCACACTACAGCAGTATGCAGTTATAGGATGCACTCTAGAGATTACTGGGCTACAACCATCCCAGAGGTGTATTTCTAGGTGGGTGACATCAGCAGTCTTGCCAAAGCTGAGTATATGAATTGCACGAAGTGTAAGTAGCCTAAAAAGCATTGCTCTCTACACAGTCAGAGATGCACACAAACACAGTTGCCAAGTCTGGGGTGAGAACTCCTATCTAACTAGTTTATCACATTACAGCAGTACGCAGTTATGGGACACACCACAGAGATTACTGAGCTACAGCTCTCCCAAAGATGTATTTCACATTGGATGACCTCAGCAGGCTTGTTATAGTACTGCTATGGGAAGGGCGGTGTGTGCATGGGCCATAACCCATTCATCTGGGGTTGACATGCCACATGCGGGCACACACGGGGTCATATATCACAGGTACGTGTATACAGCTACTAGATGACTGCTACCTTGTAAAATCATGTTGCACAACTGGCACATGCACCGCATAGTCTGTAATGCTGACAGATACTGGTGGCTATTATCTGCAGTGAGTGACATCTACATCTTATATGTTTGGGACCCTTTGGCTGTGCACTGGGTGGGACAGGCCTGGATGGCTCCTTGTCACGGTCACCTTCTTCCACACATCTATGTCTGTCTACCTTTGGCTTATTATAGTGTGTTGTCCTTACATATATGTCTGTATTCTTATCCACTGTGTGTGCAAGGCAGGAGTGGTGCATACTGATGTGTCTGCACTAAGAACTGTTTCTGCCAGATATGTCTGGTCCACTGGTGTTTGCAGAATGGCCTTCATGTGTTTAAGTGTGTGAGCATGCCCAGTATGGCCATTTGTGTTGCATGTGTGGATCAAGTCCAGGTAGTTTGTACTGCTGTGCTGACTTTTGTGTTGTACACTGACAGGTAGCATGCTGTGTCTGCAGGGTATCCATTGGTCATTTGGCATTGACTGTTACTACGTTTCTACATAGCGGGGGGGCACCTAACTGTTACTACACAGGTTGAGGGGGCCACACCTGACTGTTACGATATTTCTATGTAGGATGGGGGGGCACACCTGACTATTTCTACATTTATACACAGGGTTGGGGGGGCACACCTGACTGTTACTATATTTCTATGTAGGATGTGGGGAGGGCACACCTGCCTATTTCTACATTTCTACACAGGAGTGGGGGTGCACACCTGACTGTTACTATAAGTCTACATAGGATGATGGGGGTACACCTGACACTTGTACACATTTGCTAGGACTGTACTGGTATGTCAGGTACTCCATTTCAGTCTGTAGTCTTACCTATCATGCTGGCTAGAGACATACCAGTGTACTACAGATCATAGCTTTTAATTACCTTCATATTAGTTTCTGTCTTCCTAACATTCACAACTGACATCCAACTGTCTGGCCTGCTGTAGTCTGTCTGTGTAGGCCTGGGGGGAGGTTACCCATAGGCCTCATTTAGAGGCCATAGTATAGCATTTGTTTGTGTTTGTCTACACCTGTCCTGTTGGCTGTAACTGTTGTTGGGTATGTGACCCCCCCCTGACTGGCATGTGTGAGTCACTTACCTTGTGGGTGTCCCAGTATTGAGGGTGGTGCTGCAGGGTTGTCTATGTCGGATGCACATAGTACACTCCCTATACATGGCTGACCACAGGTAGTGTCATGTTTGGCATCCCTTTTACTGTATGTGTGAGTCAGAGAGAGGTGTCAATGCATGTGCTATGCATTGCCTCTTTGCCAAGGCCGGGGCATACTGGGCACTCCTCTCTGCCTACTGGGGCAGGCTCAGGTTGTTCCTCCTCCAAGTCACTCTGTGCCTGTGCAGGCCTTGGCAATGGTGGGGGGCTGTGTGGCCCTGCCCCATGCTGTTCCTGCTGCAGCTGTTTCTGTAGGATCATATTGTGTAGCATGGCACATACAAGGACAATTTGGGTGCATGTAGTTGGTGAGTACTGCAAGGCTCCACCGGATGTGTCCAGGCACTGGATCTGTGACTTGAGCATCCCAAACACACATTCTGTTATGATTCTTGTTTGCGCGTGTGCCTCATTATGGAGTTCTTGTTCGGGTGCGTGTGCATTTTTGATGGGTGTCATCAGCGGTGGCTCCAGTGCATATCCAGCATCCCCCACTAGGTGACCGTGTGGGATGTCCCCATTGGCAAATCTCTGTTACAGCTGTGTTAGATGCCAGATGTGGGAATCATGATAGCTTCCAGGGCAGCCAGCACACACATTCATTATTATGCCCTGGGCATTGCACACAACCTGGTAGTTGATGGAGGGGAAGCCCTTGGAGTTGATGTAGACCCTATCCCGCTCACCAGGTGGTGCTTTGATGCATATGTGTGTGCAGTCTATCGCACCCACTACCTCAGGACATTCTGCTATTTGGTGGAAGAGCCGCATATTGCTGGCCAACACCTCACAGGTGTTGGGGAAATATACATGCTCACCGACATGTGCTGATATGGCATCCAGGAACTGGTGGAGTACCCTGGATGCTGATGCCTGTGAAATACCCATCATATCTCCAGTTGGCCTTTGGAAGGTACCTGTAGCTAGTATTCTTAAACCTACACATACCTTGGTATCCACTGGGATGGGTTCCCCTCTGTTAGTTCTGTGTGTGAGGCATGGCTGGCACAGCTCAACAATTTGCTGTAGGAGTTCCCTGTCCACCCTATAGTGCTCCACTATCTCCAGCTCATGTAGCCCTTGGTAGGTTAACCTGGGTCTATGCACTCTTCTCTGTCTCCTCACTGTGGGTTGCTTGGCAGCATTCACATCCTCACCACCCTCAGCCTCTTGCACATGCTGGTTTATGATAGCAAAAGCAGTCCCTAACATTTTTTCTCTTGCTTTCGTTTTGTAAAATTTCCCCATTCGTATACACTGGTGGTGCAGAGTTTTTGGGAAAAAAGAAGGGGAAAAGGTGTTTGCATAGTTTATAGTGGAGTGCTGAGCTGGGCTGGTCTGCTGCCTATGTAATTGGCTGATTCTGATACATTTCACCTGCCAGCTAAGCTAGTTCTCCTTGATTACCTTCCTACTGCTGTTTTCCCTTCCTATTGCCTCCCTGTTTAATCCCGTGGGCACGTCATGCAAACAGAGTGCTCAAATGTTCACAGAGCTGCTATTTCCTGGTTTAACTTCCTTTTTCTTCCTGTAAAACCCGGTGCGCAGCGTGCACACCCACTTACAGTTTGTAAAGAGTGCTAGGCAGGTTTAGACACACCACCTAGCTTAGCTGTGCTAAACTAGGAGCAAACCCGAGCCACAGGGCTCCATTCTGCTTACAGTATGCCTGACACACCCACCCATGATGTCACCTACCTCCTAGTCTTGCACCCAGCTATTCATACTCTTACACTGTTGGGACCTGCCTCACAGACTGGGGAAAACTGGGATTCACTATCCTTCCCCTCAATTGCATAGGATTGCCTGCTAATGCATAGTTACATGTCTCACACTGAGCCTCCCACCTTAGCAACCACTATTCACTGGCCATGTTGTCTTCTGCCTGCCATTGACTTGCATGGCAGAATACCGATTTTAGTTAGAATGCTTATTCCAGGTTTATTTTCTTATTTTCCCTCTGATCCCATTTGCGTGCTGCTGCCTTATGCTTAAACAGCCGAGGTCAGCAAAAAAAAGAATAAAAGTTGATTTTTTTATTTTTTTATTGTTTGCAATGCCAGTGGCCTTATAGTTGGCCATTGGCATGCTTCCTCGATGATATGCAGCCTTTATTTGGAGCTGTCATAGCTCCATTTTGAATTTTGCAGAAATTTACTCAGTTACTAACCGAGTACATTTCTGCAGATAGCACTAGTCTTGCACGGACTATTGCAGGATTCCTGGATTGCAAAATCACCTCATGTGCATGGATTTCTCCTGCAAATGGGGTGATCTGCATACCAGGGCTTCATCCATGCAGGATTAGTGCAGGAGCTCTCGTGCACACCCCTCAGGCTGTTCCTGGATCGCACGGCAGACATATTGCCTGCATGAGCTCCTGCACTAATCTTGCACTCCGTGCAAGCTTTTGAGAATCCAGGGGAAAGTGTACATATATTTTGTGGTAACCTTTATGAATCCCTGTCAATATTTAAAGGTGCAAAAATATCAGTAGGAAAACTAAATTAGGAGGAAGAAGGTGCGCGTTATGTCTGTGTTGTCTGTTCACTCAGAACAGTGTACACTTAGTGTAGGCGTTATTGAATCTGGCCCTTAATATCTATTATTCAAGGGAATATTACATTTAAAGGAGGTCTGTCTAAATCCTACAAAATTATAATTAACAATAAAAATACAAATCCTATAAAATTGTAATTAACAATAAAAATAGCCGTGACAATAGATTTTGGAGTTTTGTTGTAGCAACAGATGCAGAAGATATATCCAATGGAAAAAAAACAGAATTTTGATATTAAAATCTATAGGTTTATCATCCTCAAGTTTATATATGAAAACTATCATATGGAAATTCATGTATTTATTTATTTATTTACTTGCAGTTTGTTTGCCAGGATGGTCCATTGGACCAAGAGGAGCCTGTTTTCAATGGAGTCCTGGGAAGAAAAGCTCCAGAAAAATAGAAATACAAATGGAAATACAACAAATTTAAAGTAACATGTTGCAATAAAAATTCTTTATAGAGAAATTATAGTACTTGTAAAATATGATAGTTCTAACAGTTATCTTTAGAAGTTATAAGACTATAGGAGAGTATTATGTGTTGTATTGTATTATGTATTGTATTGCATTGGTTATATCTGGCATGACTTAGTGGTAAATCACTTTGTGTATAGTGTGCATGGTCCTGAGGGTGAGCCTTGCAGAGGCTGTTTATTTATATCTGCGGTGGCTTAGTGGTTAATCACATTGCCTATGGTATGCAGGCTCCTGGGTTAGAGCCTTGCAGGGACTGTTTAGTTTGTAACAGGGATCCAGGGAAGTAAACAGTGTGGGAAGAAATAGCCAGGGAATTGTTATGGCTAGGCTTGTTTAGGCCCTAGGGCCGATAGCCTAGTACCAACCTATGAACCTATTAGCAGATATATTAGCATGTGGAGAATAAATATGGTCATGAAAGCTATGTAGGATGAGAGCACAAGGATTCCCATTGTGAAGTTAGATAGGAGTGGTGTAAAGTTTTGAAAGCAGAGCGACTGCTTGTGGTACGTATGAGAGGTGTGAGAGAGTTCCAATGGCATGCTACAGAGAAACACAGAAGATGTTTGCCTAGTGGAAGGACAGATTTATGCAGTTCTATTAGATTTTGGAAATTAGATCTTAGACATCTATTAGGTAGATGCATTTGGGAAGGTGGAGGCAAGGAAGCGGCAGAGAGAGGGGCTAAAACTAAGCTTGTGTGCTTGGATAAGTTGAGTATTGGTGAGATAACTGGGTAGCTCAAGCCAGTTCAGTTGATGTAGGGATATACAGTGATGGGTAGAGGATTTGTAGCCAGTAGCAAATTTTGAGATTTTGTAGTAGCAGGAGTAGAGTTTTGACTTGAGGGAGGATTGTAGATTGGTAAGGATAGAGGCACTATATAAGAGGGAAGGGATAAGGCAAGCAGTAGCAAGAATGAACCTGGTGGAGGGAGAGATGTAGCGGTTGTGGCAGTAAAGCATGTTGAGTTTCTTGTGTGTTTTTTTATGTTTACTTGTAGATGGTTAACAAACTTTAGCTGGTCATCAATGAGAACTCCTAATAGTTTTGCATTGGAAACTATTTAGAGAAGTGTATTATTTTGGCTGGTGATAGAGAATTAATCTTTATCTAGGGTGGTGATTTTAGAAGGAGTGAATAACATTAATCTGATCTTGGTTGCATTGAGTGCCAGGTGGTTGCCTAGCATCCATTGTTCAGTAGAAGAGAAGACATCCTGAATTAATTTTGCTAATGAGGAAGTAGAGGTGGCAGAGCAGATTATTGTAGTCATCAGCGTATTGGATGAGTTTAGCATTAGGGATGGCAAAATAGAAGTCGTTTATGAAAATATTGCATAGAAGGGGTCCTAGAATTAAACTTTGGGGCACGCCTGTGGGTGTAATTAGGAAAGGTGAAATAGCTTTTTTTCCACTTGACCGCTTCTAACCTGTTTGATAGGTAACTGGTGAACCAGTTTATAGAAGAGTGGGATAGGTTAGTTTAGAGACTTTAGTAAGGAGAAGGTTGGGAGAGATGGTGTCAAAGGCCTTAGAAAGGTCTAAGAGCAGGGTGGACACAATATGACTGGAGTCACGGGCCTTGTTAACAGTTTCTATGAAGGAGAGAAGAGCGGTGTTGGTGCTATGATCAAGTTGGAAACCATGCTTAGTAGGAGTAAGAAGGTTGTTACTTAAGAGACAGGGTAGAAGTTGTAGATGGATACATTTTTCAAGAAGTTTAGAAATAGGGGATAAGATAGTGATAGGTCAGAAGTTAGGGATGTCATTATTATTGCCCCCTTCATGGAGTGGAATAATAAAGGCCTTTTTCCAGAGCTGGGGGACATTGATCAATTTATTAGAATGCAGATAGGGAGGGCAATGGTTTCTGCTGCTATTTTTAGGAAGTAGGAGGGTATGTCATCAGGGGCATTAGAACATGGTTTCAGTTTTAAAAGTATTTTTTATGGTAGAGATGGGGATAGGGTTCATGGAGACTGGAGGAGGTTGAGAGCTGGAGTTACCAGTGGAGAAAGGGATGTGTGGGGTTTGATGTGGGGAAGCAGAATTATTTGTGAAGGATGATGTTGGTTTGGCTATGGAGTCAATAAAGAAAGAGTTGACTTGGGAAGCTAGCTCCAAGTCAGAGGCATTTGGGTCAGAGCCGGGGTTCTCTTTTTTGCCTGGGTTAAGGAGAGAGGAGATTCCATCCTAGAATTTTTTAGGGTTAGTTTTATGGTTGGTTTGGATTGTGGAAAAATAGGTTTTGCAGTCTGACATAATACGTTTTTTTTATTTTGTTGCGAAGTGTTTTGTATTCATTCAGGATGGTGGTAGTTTTAGTTTTATGGTGGTGTTTCCAAGCTTTATCATGGAGCCACATGATGAGTAAGGTATACTTAGTTAACCATGGGACAGGGTTGCTTTTTGTGTGTTTTGTTTTCCATGTTGTTAAGGAGTCTAGCAAATTTAAGAAAGTCGTATTAAAGTAGGTAACTGCATTATCTAAGGGTAACGTTTTTAGTGGATTCCAGTTTGTTCTTTTTAGTGATTTTGAGAATTCATAAGGGTTATAATGTTTTAGGTACTGAGTAGAGGTATAGGTATGAGTTAGTTGTGGGGAGGAGGGAAGACAATGGGCGAAAGTGGCCAGGTGGTCACCTAGTGGATCGGGAAGGGTACCACTGTTAGTGATGTAGTGGGGATGTGAAACTAAAATCCAGTTTCAGATGCTTCCAGAGAGGAAGTCTTTGGATGGTCTGGTTGTTGAGGTAATAAATTCAGTGAAGATGTAAAGATTTATATTTAGGGAGTTGGTTGGAAATTGCACTGTGGCCCAGTTAATATTGATATCGCCCAGGATTATCGTATCTTTAGTAATGATGGTAGAAAACCAGGAGAGAATGTCTTTGAGGACTGAGACATTGTCTCCAGGAGGGATGTAAAGGGTGACAATACAGAGAAATTTGTGTTTATTTATCTGAAGGACTGGGATTAATTCAGCATTACCAAATTTGGGAATAGGTTAGGAGTAAGGGGTAACTAGGAGGGAAGAGGCATAAATGAGAGTGACACCTCCCCCTTTTTTGCATGTTCTGTCTTTTCTAATAATACAGTAGTTGGGTGGTATTAATTTTGAGTCTTTTATATGGGGTTTCAGCCAGGTTTCGGAGATGGATAGAATATCTGGTTGATTATGGATAAGCCAGGTATGTAGTTTGGGGATTTTATTGCAAATTCTCTGAGCATTTAGAGCTGTGAAATGGAAGGACTTACCAGGTGAGTGGGGTGGATGAGATGGGGAGGTTGGGTTGTGTGAGGGAGAGGAGCCGGGGTTTGGATGTATGTTTCCAGAGAGAAGGATATAGATAAAATGACGAATATGGGAGGTAATTAAATTGCTTGGTATTAAGATTATGGGTAGAAAGCTTTATCGAGATAGAACCAGTATAGAAGGGAGTGGCATTTTTGGGGTTAGATATAAGTTTATAGGGGAAGAGCATAGTATTTTTGATGAAATAGAGACTAGGGGATATGCAGGTTAGCGAGTGTGCATGCTGTATATGGCCTGAGGTAGTTGTGTGAAATGGGGGAGTGATTAGCATAGAGAGGTGTAGTGAGATAGTTTATGTAGGATAAGGTCATAAGAATTAATATTAGACTTAAAAATGTGGCAGGTTTGGTAGGCATGGTGTTTATTTTGGGTATTGAGTTGGAGGTGAGCTTAGGCTATAAAGGTATAGGGGCAAGCTATGTCTAGGAGTTTGGATTTAGTGGTGAGAAAGTGGTGGAACTGATGTAGGGGTTGGACTGGAAGAGGTGGACTGATTATGGATGGGGCTGGATAAGCTGATTGGGTATGGGAGGAAGTGGATGGAAGTGGGTGTGGTATGCTAACTATAAGTGTAGAGATGCTGGGGATTGGTGGAATTTGGGGTCAGGGTAGGGGAGCTCAGTGAGCCCATAGGGTGAATGGAGTGGGCAGAACCAAGAAGGGGGAATGAGGAAGAGCAGACAAAAAACAGTGACACAGTCACTTATTTGCTCACAGTTGGAAGGGGAAACAGAAACAGGTAACAGGAAACATATTCATAGACTTTTTATAACACCAATCCAAATACCAACATTTAGTAAGTCAGAAATGTCTAAATACTGGAGATGTGATAAAATAACAAAAGCAGATTAGATGCATATATTTGTGGGGTAAGTATTGGAAGGATATAAATAATTTCTTTAAGGTAGTATGGACAGATAAATGTGACCTTACAATTTTGGTAAATGTTCCAACACCTTCTGTTAAAAGTAGTAATCAATATTGTATGTTCTGAGGTCTCCTATCAGTTGTTAGGAAAAGTAATTACTAGAAAATGGAAATTGTATTAATTTCCACTAATCAATGATTTCATAGAATTATCCACTATTCTATGTAATAATGAAAAAGAAGTAAAGAAATTAACATCTGAAAATGGTATTATAAAACCTCACAAAGACATGCATCTAAAACATTTCTTCCCGGGCCTCTGCTGAAAATTGGCTTTGTTCCAAGTCGGACTTTCCTGGTTAACAAATGTTAAATAAATAAACCTTCTTGGAACAGATGGAGATGTTAACAGATAAATGTAAAGAAAACCAATTTTGAAGTTCATTTTTGATGATTTCAAAAATGACTATTGTTATGTAAAAATTTTTTGAATCTTCCTCCTGTATCATCATCATCCTTCGGCTTTTCCCATTAGGGGTCACCACAGCAGATCATCTCTTTCCATTTCTTCCTATCCTCTGCATCTTCGTCTGTCACACCAACTGCCTGCATGTCCTCTCTCACCACGTCCATAAACCTTATCTTAGGCCTTCCTCTTTTCTTCTTACCTGGCAGCTCCATCCTTAGCATCTTTTTCCCAAATATACCCATCATCCCTCCTCAGCACACTTCCAAACCAACTCAGTCTTGTCTCTCTTGCTTTGTCTCCAAACTGTCCAACATGACCTGACCCTCTAATATACTGATAACTAATCCTATCCATCCTAGTCACACTGAGTGCAAATCTTAACATCTTTAACTCTGCCACATCCAGCTCTGACTCCTACCTTTTTGTCAATGCCACTGTCTCCAACCCATATAACATAGCTGGTCTCACTACCCTCTTGTAGACCTTCCCTTTCACTCTTACTGGTACCCGTCTGTCACAAATCACTCCTGACACTCTTCTCCACCCATTCCCCCCTGCCTGTACTCTCTTCTTCACCTCTCTTCCACATTCACCATTACTCTGAGCTGTTGATCCCAAGTACTTAAACTCGTCCACCTTTACCAACTCTACTCCCTGCAGCCTCACCATTCCTCTACCCTCCCTCTCATTTTCACACATATATTCTGTCTTAGCCCTGCTGACCTTCATTCCTCTGCTCTCTAGAGCATATCTCCACCTCTCCAGTGCCTCCTCAACCTGATTCCTACTCTCACTACAGATCACAATGTCATCTGCAAACATCATAGTCCACGGGGCCTCCTGTCTGATCTCATCTGTCAACCTGTCCATCACCACTTCAAATAAGAAAGGACGCAGAGCTGATCCTTCATGTAATCCCACCTCCACCTTAAATGGAGCTGTCACTCCCACTGCAGTCCTCACCACTGTCACACTACCCTTGTACATATCCTGTACCACTCTCACATACCTCTCTGCCACTCGCGACTTCCTCATACAATACCACAACTTTTCTCTAGCACCCTGTCATATGCTTTCTCCAAGTCTACAAAGACACAATGCAACTCCTTCTGACCTTCTCTGTATTTCTCCAATAACACTCTCAGAGCAAACATTGCATCTGTAGTGCTCTTTCCTGGCATGAAACTATACTGCTGATCACTAATCATCACCTCCCTTATTAACCTAGCTTCTACTACTCTTTCTCATAACTTCAAGCTGTGACTGATCAATTTTATCCATCTGTAGTTACTGCAGCTCTGCACATCACCCTTATTCTTAAAGATAGGTATCAAAACACTTTTTCTCCACAGGCATCCTCTGACTTTCCAAAATTTCATTAAACAATCTAGTTAAAAATTCCGCTGCCATTTCTCCTAAGCACCTCCATGCTTCCATTGGTATGTCATCTGGGCCAACAGCCTTTCCATTCTTCATCCTCTTCATAGCTGTCCTTACTTCCTCCTTGCTAATCTGTTTCACTTCCTGATTCACTGTCCCCACATCATCCAGCCTTCTCTCCCTCTCATTCTCTTCATTCATCAGCCTCTTAAAATACTCTTTCCATCTACTCAACACACTCTCCTCTCTTGTGAGTACCTTTCCCTCACTATCCTTTATCACCCTTACTTGCTGCACATCTTTCCCAGCTCTGTCCCTCTGTCTAGCCAATCGGTACAGGTCCTTTTCTCCCTCTTTAGTGTCCAATCTCTCATACAACTCTCCATACGCCTTATCCTTAGCTTTTGCCACCTCTCTCTTTGCCATGCGCCCCATCTCCTTATACTCATGTCTACTTTACTTTCTTCATCTCTTTGACAATCCCACTTCTTCTTTGCCAGCCTCTTCCTCTGTATACTCTCCTGTACTTCCTCATTCCACCACCAGGTCTCCATGTCCTCCTTCCTCTGTCCAGATGTCACACCAAACACCTTTCTAGCAGTCTACCTTACTAGTTTTGCTGTAGTTACCCAGCTATTCGGTAACTCTCCACTGCCTCCCAGTGCCTGTCTTAACTCTTCCCTAAACTCCACTTCACAATCACCCTTTTTTAACTTCCAACATTTAATCCTTGGCACAGCTCTCACACTCCTCCTCCTGTTCTTGATCACCAACGTCTTCCTACAGATAACCATTCTATGCTGCTTAACTACACTTTCCCCTGCCACCACTTTACAGTCTCCAATCTCCTTCAGACTGGCCCTCCTACATAGGATATAATTCACCTGTGTGCATCTTCCTCCACTCTTGTATGTCACCCTATGCTCCTCCCTCTTCTTAAAATACGTATTCACCACAGCCATGTCCATCCTTTTCACAAAATCCACAATCATCTGACCTTCTGCATTCCTCTCCTTAACAACATACCTACCCATCACTTCCTCATCCCCTCTGTTCACTTCACCAATATGCCCATTAAAGTCCGCTCCAATCACTAGTCACTCACCACAACTTCATCCAACTCACTCCAAAATTTCTCTTTCTCATCCATCGCACACCCAACTTGTGGAGCATATGCACTAACAACATTCATCATTACACCATCAATTTCGAGCTTCATAAACATCACTCTGTCAGACACTCTCTTCACATCAAAAACACTCTTGGCATATTGTTCCTTTAGTATAATCCCTACCCCATTTCCCCTGCCATCCACACCATGATAGAACAATTTGAACCCGTTTCCTAAACAACTGGCCTTACTTCCCTTCCATCTGGTCTCTTGCATGCACAGTATATCAACCTTCCTTCTCTCCATCATATCAGCTAGCTCTCTTCCTATACCAGTCATACTGCCAACATTCAAAGTTCGTACCCTCACTGCTACACTTCTAACCTTCCTCCTCTCTTCCTGCCTTTAGGCATGCCTTCGCCCTCCTCTTCTCCTTCGGCCAACAGTAGCCTTGGCTAACAGTACTGGTGGCGGTCTTTGTTACCCCAGGCCTCGACTGATCCGGTATGGAAATGTGAAATTTTTGCACCATAGTTGATGTGGCAGAATTTTTATGCCAGATGCCCTTCCTGACGCAACCCTCCCCATTTATCCGGGCTTGGGACTGGCACAAAGAAATGCACTGGCTTGTGCATCCCCAGTGGCTGGGTTGAATCTTCCTCCTGTATATGTATATATATTGTAAATAAGTTAAAGTCAATACAATTATTTGAAAAAAAAAGAACACATTTATGGCCTAATCATTTGGGAACTCTGCCAACTCAAGTATCTTGATTCTATCCTAAATGTTATCTGTATATACTGTGCAGGTAAGCAGCAGCCAAGCTAAAACAGAAAGTGAGACAACAAATAAATGCATAATTAAATAAATAAAAATGAAGATATATTTAAAGTCATGAGACTAGTTTTATTATGAAAAATTATGCCTTGTTTACTTGACATGAGATTATTAATAGGATCATAGGAGGTTAGTAGGCTAACGGTCCTAGGGCCCCTACAAGCCAAACCAAGTTCAACCCATGTTCCCAAGGGTGTCTAGTTCAAGCAGACACTAAAATCAGCACCTATTGCCGCAGTCCAAGAGGGACACAGGTGGAACTCATGCAGTGAATTTCCAGTTACCCATCCAATCATCCAAATTACACTTAAATAGGGCCAATGAGGGGCTTTGTTTAACATGAATAGGAAGCTTGTTCCAAAAGTGGGACAACCTCTGTGAGACAAATCTGTCTGTCCAGCAAGTTCTGTTGATGTCACGTACCAGGTTAAGGTCCTTTGAATGAGTGACCCATATGCCATTTAACTTGCAAATGTGCAGCATTTCCATTAAAGCTGGGTCAAAGATTGTTCTGTATGCAAGGCACAGGTCACGCCTGAGTTGTCTGTATGACACAGAGTAAAGTGACAATGATTTCAATCTGTCCACATTAAGACAGATCTTAAAGACCCTGAATTTTTTTTGTAAGAAATCTTTGTGGTCTCTCCAATTGATGCAGGTATTTGGAAAGGGACATGCCAAAGGGATCCTTGTACTCTATTACTGGCCTGATGAGGAAAGAGTACAGGGAGGTTATAACCTATCTTTTCTGGAGGCAATGCCCTTACTTATGAGATGTGTAATATAAAATCCCCTTCTTACCACTGTGGAGACATGGTTGTCAAAATTAAGGTCGCTGTCAACCTGTGTGCCCAGATCTCTCACCACTGACTGTATGCTTTGGGTATTGCTGTTGATGTGGTAGTTTGCAGAAACATCACCCTTGCCAAAGGGGGTGATAATTCATTTTTTTGCATTCAGTTTAAGACCATGACTTTGACATCAGTCATTAATCTGCGTAAGATCTTCTTGCAGGATGTTGACATCGCTAGGGGTTTCAGTGATTGCTGCCAGTTTTCAATCATCAGCAACCTTTGTCAGCCGGGTCTATGTTAAATCATTGAATGCTTAAAAAGCGAATGATGATTTATCGAACCCATGTAAGCAAAAGTTTACAATCTCGAATGCTTAGAACAGTCATTTGTTTTCCAAGGGAAAAAAATCGCTGTTCCGCAAACAAAACATAACAAAAAATGTAAAACATTACATAAAGTGGGGGACTTCACCCCCCCCACACCCCCTACTTAAACATACCAACTCTGAGATTGCACTACAGTCATGAAAATGGAGAAGTAATGGAAGCGGCCAAGCGATTTCTTTCCCAGGGAAAGCGTTCACTTATATGCCTTTTCGCTGTTTTGCCTTTTCATGCTTTCAAGTTCGATCAAGACATGTTCAAAATAATGCGTCTTCAATCATTTAAAAGGAACCCTTGTCAGCCACAGTCATTTAGTTTTAGCCTGCACTTCAGAGAAATAGATTCCAAACAGTAGGGGTCCCAAAACTGATTCCTGTGGAACACCACCGGTTTACGGGTCTGCTGGAGGAGGTAGAGTCCCTTATTTTGACTGTATGAGTTCTATCACTGAGCCAGTTTGCAACCTACCTGACAATGATGTCTGAGTGGGGGGCTGTGTCAAACAACTTGTCTAAGTCTAGGCAGGCCATATGCACACAGGTTTGCCCTCGTCTAGAGCTTTAGTGACTGTGTTGAAGAAGTCCATTAAGTTTAACAGGCATGATCTCCCCTTGACAAAGCCAAACTGGGTAGGGTCAAGAATTTGAAGATTTCCTTTATCTTTGTTAATAAGGTCCATGATGATTCATTCCATGGCCTTGCAGATAAGGCTGGTCAGGCTAATGAGTCTATAGCTTCCAGGGTCCATGGATGCACCCCCTTTTGTGCAAAGGGATGATGGTAGCTGCTTTCCATTCTGCTGGGATGAAGCCAGTGCTTAGGCTGTGATTGAAAAGTGTGCCCAATGGAGATGCTAATTCCTGTTTTAACCCATGTAGAACACAAACCAGGATGTTGTCTTGTCCCATAGAGGCTGTGTTTTTGGCCTTGGAAAGGGCATTAAGACCTGCTGCTTGGAGATACTAGGTGGGGAACAGGTGTTAGGGATGCATTGGCGTATATGTGGTGGGGACAGGAGAGTGAAGTTTTTGCTGAACCTGTCAGCCAGCAGATTTGCTATATCCACAGGTTCTATATATGTTGTACCATTAGCTACGAGTTTAGCACAAATCTGGGCCTTAGCTTTGAGGTTACAGATGTAACTAAAGAATGCCTTGTGGTTATTCTTAGTTAGAGAAGCTAATTTAGATTCATAGTTAGAACTGGAGGACTTGACTAGTTATCTTATTTACTTGTTTAAGTTGAGGAGGGACTGTTTCCAGTTCTGACACCATTCCTTCCTACTTTTGGAGAGCAATTTCTTTCTCCTATTTTATAGCCTATTAATGGTAGTTGTCCACCAGGCAGGTTTGCTTTTCCTTGAAGATCTTGCTTTGTTTCTATCAGGTACGGCAGAGTCAATACAACTGTACAGGTGCTTGTATAAAGCATTGGTGTATACCTCAGCACAGGTGTCTGTTCCATCAGTGGGGGGAGGGGCTTTGAAGTTATTTATGTCATCACATAAAAGGTTGTAATTGACCTTGGAGAAGTTTTTTAGTCTAGTTGTTCCTAAGGGGGGGTCTTGTGTTATAGGTACTTCCAGTGAGACTGATTGTTGGTCAGAACTCACCAGGGATGACCACACAGTGGGGGTGATGCAGTGGTCCCTCATGTTGGTGAGCACCAAGTCCAGAATATTTGAGCACCTTGTGGTTGTGTCAACCAGCTGGTGTAGGACATTGGAGTTAACAAAGTCCAGGATCCTGTGGGCAAGTGAGTTAGAACATGTATAATTTACCCAGGCTACGTATGGGTAATTAAAGTCACCCAAAACCAGGGTGTTTGGTTGCATCTTGATTGACTCAAGTAGATCCAAGCAGGCTGAGTGGATGTCCTGATTCATGGAGGGGTTCCAATAGTGGGCAATGACCTAAAGAGGGGTCTTACCTACAGTCAATTGCATCTAAAGTAATTCTAGGGAATTGTGCTGTTTACCCAACCTAGAGGTGTATTTATCTTTAATGAAGGTTGATACCCTACCTCCTTAGTTCTCAAGCCTTCCGTTTGTAGTCTGAATGTGTGGAAGGAAATGCAATCTGGTATAGCTGGGGTGCTCTCCTCAGTCTTAAACTAGGTCGTAGTGACTGCACAAATGTCATCATCTTCCAGGGTGAGGACTGCTTCCAGTGAGTGTAGTTTCTGGTTTAGACTCCTAGTGTTTAGCAGCAAAACCTATAGGTCGTCAAGGCAACATTATTTAATTCCAATATATCAACTAAGAAACAACAAAAAATCTTCTTTGCAGGGAGAAAAGCATCCCTACAGCCCCTTGCACCCTCTTTTACTTATATATTCCAACTCTGAAAACGCATCACAGTGGGAAACTTGTTAATTTGTCCATCCCGACTATACCATGATTTCAGATTATAGGACTGTCATGCAATTACCTCAGTATGTTAGCATTTGATAATGCCGTCTTGATGATATAAGGTTCACTATTTTGGTTGGTTGATATTCTAAACTAGATACACACACACACACACACACACACACACACACACACACACACACACACACACACACACACACACACGCACACGCCCACACACACACACACACACACACACACACACACACACACACACACACACACACACACACACACACACACATTATTTATTTATTTATTTGATATTTGTTGACTGGGATAGTCCATCTGAGCTTGAGCCCTTTTTTTAGCGGAAGCCCGGGGAGAAAAACTCCAGAATACAAAACTGTACAGGTATAAAAATCAAAGTACAAAGTTTGGAAGTAAAAAAAGAAATTCACAGTTCTGCATAATAATTCACAACTCCACACTGAAAAGTATAAAATTCAAAAGTACAAGTTATGCAGATGATAAAATCATAATTTAAAAAAACAAAAAAAAAAAACAAAACATGCATTCACTGTGCAGAATAGGTGATTGTAGAATAAAACAAGTTAGAATAAAAAAAGGAAAAGGTAGGACAGATGAGCAAATATAGTACATAAAGAAAATGTCTGTAAGTAAGAGTGTACAGTTTAGGGGAAAGTAAAGAAGAGCATATGATCCAGGCAAAGGTAGCTAAGAAGCAAAAGAAATGTAGATGATTTAATACAGAAACATATGAGGTAATTTTATAAGCAGTAGAGTGAGGGTATATTTATTACCCCCACATCCCCATATATTTATATATCTATCTATCTATATGTATATGTATATAGCTAGATAGATAGATCTATTGAGATATATATATATATATATATATATATATATATATATATATATACAGAGAGAGAGAGAGAGATATGTAAACAGGGCAAACCGGTACTTTGTGAGCAATTAAACTACTGTCTGAAACTCCTTCTAATCAGGAAAAACGAACCATGAATTGCAGACAATCTCAGATGAGACTTTGAAGTAACAAAGCATTTATAACTTGTTATAAATCAACATTTTTTATTGAAAAAATAAAAGATATTAAGTAGATGAGTGCTTTTGTTCTTAATCAAGCTTTGTCAGATAATTACTTCATCAGATGAGGCATGCACGTTCTCAGGGGAGGGATGGTGTTTGCTGTCAGGCTAGTACTACTGCTTTGATGAAATAATCTCAGCTCTAAAGAGGAGGCCAGTCATGATGGTGGGGGAGGCATTTCCAAGAAGAAATGAGCATAATAACTGCCCATGCCACTGATATAGCCCTTCATTGCACATGTAGGGGAGTATGCATGCATGGACATTTGAGGGAAGGTAGCCCTTGTAGTGATGCAAATTCTCATGCCACCCCAAGAAACAGGGTTAGGCCAAAAAAAAAGCTCTCATAGTTAAATACTGAAGTGCAAATTACCTTCTTGGCTACCTGGATGATGGCCTTCATTGGAATCTGTAATAACTGATCAAGGATTGAGGGGAGGTTTGATATTTAACAGGCAAGGGAGAAAAAACTGGTATACAAAATTAAGTAAAGTAAGACTTTATTTTTGATTCACTTAAAAAATTGTAGAATATATTGCTTTTAATATAAAAGGTAAAAGAGAAAAATGCACTAAAAAACCAACCACAAGTTGCAATCTGAAAACTGCACTACTGGGAAAACAGACTGGAATTTAAC
>NC_056731.1:1794255443-1794270443 GCF_019279795.1 Protopterus annectens | reverse complement strand
AGGAGGGGCAAAAGGCCAAACACCAGGGACACATTTTAAACATTGCTTGTATAATTTTGGAAAGTTGCTTGCATAAAATTTTGTGTTACCACTGTACATTTCACTGCCAAGTCTTCAAACCAAAACCCTGTAAACTACAGCCAGAGCAATATACCACTAAGCAAAATCAGCAGTTGCCTGAAAGACAGGAAGACAAACTTAAATGGCTATCATTTAGGGAATTCATTTCTCACTTAGCACCATAGCTCTTAACCTCCTAGCACAAAAATACAGAACAAAGCCAATAATGGGGGAATATAGCCCCAAAACAGGGACACATTTCAAATACTAAACTTAGAAAATTGCTAGCATAAAAGGTTTTGTTTTACTGCTCCTGAAAACCAGAGATTTAATGAGGAACAGAACAAAACAAAAATGTGAGGCATAAATTTACAAGTGATGGTGGCTAGGGACTTTAGGCTTGTTTTACCTGCACCTAAGGTACAGGGTTTGAGCCTGTGTACCTCTAGCCACCAGATGTATCCTGTTGGGGGCATTTACACACACACACACACCAGGAAGAATAAAAACACTTCAGCAGTGGACACACACCACTCTGCTGCAGACAGTGTGGCTCTGCTGCAGTTGGAAGGAAGAATATAAATCCTGTAGTCTGCAAAGTAAATCGTCCTGTATTCAAACAGGCATGCATTTGAGACATTGCAAGTGCTGCAAAGCTGATTCAATGGTGCACCCGGGATGGTTGAGATGTTGAAGTGCTGCAGAAGTGTGGGGGGTGCCCCTTCCCCCTTGCTTTATGGTTCCGGTGCTCATGATTACCCCACTTTGAAAAAATCATACCACCAAACAAGGTCATTTAGTTGGGATGTGTGCTCACTTTGTTTAAAGTATTGTTGCCACTGCTATGTTGCTCATATGCTATGTTTTTGTATGCACTAAACATTCAAAATCATGTGCAACAGGGAGGATTTGAAAATTGGTAGAAGGGGTACATAAAGACTGAAAACAGGAACATATCTCCAGATATATGTACATCATATGTGTGGTTAGTCAGGACTAAAAATATGTATAGTCCTTCTAAATAAAGATATTTTTCATGTCTAATGCCAATGTAATAACATGTGACACTATTGTATACAATTTTTGTTTTATGGCATGCTACAGAGTCTGAAACACCAGCAAGCTTTCCTGTCAGCAGATGACAAATGAAATGCTGAATATGTCTGCTGCCTATGGAATTAGACTCTGACGATGAGGGAGTCACTACCATGATGACGACAATGACAGGCAGGGACTGTTAGGTGCAGCTGTCCCAGCAGATTACCAACAATGACCTCCACTACCTGCAGCAGATGACTTGAGGGACTTGATCTGTGCCATCATGATAGGCATCTTCTAGACCCAGATGCAAGAGCTCAGGAGAAACTTTTTTCCAGGAAATGACTACAGAGAGATCATGTATAAAGTTTAACTTAACCAATAAGGAAGTGACTCCCTAGAGTAGGTATTGTCTTTGTATTCCACTAATGTAATTTTGCAGGCTGAATTTACCACACTTTGCGGGGGTTATTGTATTTGCACATATTTGTGCATATCACTCCACATGGCAGTCACACTTTCCATTTTATACATGTCTTCTGTGCAGCACATTTAACAGTATAGCTCATATGTATCCATGTCTGATGTCTGCTGAAAGATACCGTGTCTGTCATAGTCATATCATATGACATTTCATTTCAGTCTCCTTCTCTGCATTCTTCACCACTGGAAGTGTTGCAGACATTCTTGGTTCTTTCCAGTGAAATTTACAGGAGTTTGTTACTAATACATTTGTGTGCCTCTATGTTTTGCATTTCTGTACCCATGTGGTCACATCTGACCACATCTATGTATAATCTATTTTGAATCATGCACTTGTCCGCATTGCTTTCATAGTAGCATAATATGGTACAAGTGACAACAAGCACTGTTGATTAAATACAGTGTGCATATTTCTTTCCCCAAAGTGATCTGTGTGCACATATTCCCCTTTCATGTAGTACAGTAACAGCATACACATCTGAGGTGAGGAGAATGATTCCTTTCTGCTTTGTCTTTGTACTTCTGTTCCTGGCATTGAGTATGACTAATGTATGTTACATACCTTAGATGCACATGTCACCTGTGGGTGCAACTATTGTGCAATATTCTTGTGTGTTCAAAATGTTTACAGTCACATATATGTGTGATATATATACCCCTGCCATTGTCCATATGTATATGCATTCAGTCCTAGTGACATGTGCCATGCTACGGGTGCATTTCATAGTCACTAAACTGTGTGTATGTCTCCACTGAACACTTTTGTGTTAAAGTACTACTGTGTGTCCACTGTCATGCACATCTTTTGTCTGTGAGATTGTTCTGATGCTCTTCCAGAGTTCTGTGCACATTGTGCACGGGTTACAAAGTAACTACATCCTGAGTGCATGTTGCACCTGTTTAACTCATTCACTCCAATGGAGCTCAGGAAGTGTGCATTGTAACTTCCAATGGGCAGAGCCTAATCCTTTTGACAAAATTGAATTATGTCCTCACATTTCAAACAAATGCTCATATCTCTGGAACCATAGTGGCTATGAAAGAATTATAAACGGCAAACTCTTCAGAACAAACTATTTTTATAGTGGTGGTATTCTTTAGATTCTAGGTCTTAATCTGAATTTATAAGTCACAGTAAACACAGTAACTATTACTTTTGTATTATTTTGTAAACAACTTACAATATCTCAGCAAAAACACAAGTTACACGTGTCATCAGCATTTTATTCATCTAGCTAAGAGCTTTCATATGAGGCTAAGAAGTTCTGTTTGTCTTACTTGGTTGTTGAGATATTTAGAAAAATGTGAAAATTCTATGTATGTAAATTAATATCATTAAAACAACAGTTATTATCTATTTAACTGCACTAGTCAGAGGTCAAATATTAATGCAGTTGAGCTTGCCATTGTGTTTGTTTTAAGATGAAATGTTTTACAACCTTGTACATAGCATGGTTTTGGAATTATTGATGCAAGTATTAACAAGCAATATTTCACACCGAGAGACATCAGTAGGAGATAACTGCAGATGCACCAGAAAGCATCATTCGGATGTAATGAGTTAAGATTATCACCACAGCACAATCTAAATTCCTTCATGAAACTGCAGAATGTATTGCACCAAAACCACTGCTTTCTTTTTTTCATTCTTGTTGACTGAGGTTATCATTTACATTGGGAACTATTTCTAACATCTGTGGAGTTTACTGCATCAGAGCCATGGCTGATATTTTTCTTTCTTGATGCCTGGATTAATGATTTCTAGAAAGATTTATGAATTTTTATGCCATGGAACAAGACTGGAGCATAGTAAGATTTTAACTCTTAGGGCCTTGATTATAGTTCTTCTTGAAAACAACTACATTTATTTTGAGAACCAGCTATTTAGACAAAAGAGTGGAGTAGCAATGAGGGCCCCATTTGCCCTAATATTTGCTAATTTGGTTTGGGCTCATTGGTAAAACATGTTGGTATTTAAATCTGAATATAAGGATTGTTGGTCTTTATATGGCTATTTTTTAGATGACATTATAATTTTTTTGAGGGGCACTAGGGCCAAGCTAAACCAATTTTTCTAGTTCTTAAATAAAAGTACTGATTTCCTGAGTTTTACTGGGGAAGTGCAGGAGAACAAGGTTAATTACTTAGACATGTGTAGCATTAAGACCAAACTACAACAAAGACTTGAGTCCACTTTGTTAAGAAAACCCACGTATTCTAACTCCTTGCTACACTTTGAGAGTTGGCACCCCCTTCACCAAAAAAAAAAGGTCCTTGGTGAAGGGCCAGTGTGTGAGGATAGCAATTATGGTGAGTGATGACACAATTTTCCAAGAGGAATGTTGAAAGTTAAGAGGAATGTTAAAAAGAACAGGCTATGCAGGGTTATTTTTAAATCCTATATTTCAGGAATTCAAGGTGAAAAGGAAACAGGGTTATTTTTCCCCACTGCTAGGAGTAAGTGAAGGTAGTGGGGGTCCACTCACATGTTCATTTGGACCGGAAAAGCAGGTTAACATTTGGGGACATCTTGTTTTAACCTATAATCTCCACTTTCGGGAGATATGTGACATTTTTCACAAAAACTGGTGTTTGTTTGGGGTAGAACAGGAGTATTTGAGCAAAGTTGGAGAAAACCCCACAGTAGTATACAAAAAAGACACCTGTTTTAAAACCTTATTGGAAGTCCCTTTTACAACTAAGAAAGATGGAAAAATGGTTAGATGTGGGGATTGTTCCCAATGCAGGTTTGCCCTTGAGGTTTCTGATTTATACTTTGAGAGTTTTGGCACTATAAAACTTACTTGTAAATATTACTGTGACAGCAAAGGTATTTTTTATGTGGCTAAGTGCCAAATGTGTAAATGTTTTTTTATATAGGGAAGACCATAAAGGCTTTAAAGAACTGGATTTACCAACAACAACTTGATATAGAAAGGGACGATGAAAGGAATGCTTTATACAAATGCACTAAAAACAATCCCCTTCATTCATTTAAATATATTGCCATTGATCATGTGGCTTTGGGATTGAGGGGTGGCCTTACTAACTTACTACTGGAGTACAAGGAATTGAGATGGCAGATGAAATGTAATGCCTCAGTTTTCCGGGGTCTGAATTACATGATATTCATTAGTAGCATACTGAAACTAAAGGCTATGTTGGCTATTTGACATTATATGGTTCCTTGTGAATTTCTTGTACCTTTTATGAGTGTGGACGGGTTTTTTAAATATAGGTTTTAAAAAAATTCCTCTGCGTGAATGGATAGTCTTTCTGTTTTAGATACTTTAAACCTTGCAGTACATAATACCTTTTTTATAGAATTTTTTTAACTACTTTTAATTGATATGAATTAAATGTGTCACATGATGCTGGTAGTTTGTATAAAGCTTTTTGATTTGAGTATATGGTTATTCTGAAGAAGTCCTTTTTACCTAGGATGAAAGCACTTAAGTGTAGTAGCAACGTTTCAAGTCGCAGTTACTGACGTTTCCTTCCTGTGTTAATATCTAGAAAAATCTAACTGCTGATGAGGTAACTTCACCAGAGCTACCGCTGTCCCTTTATTTCTGTTTGTCTGGGACTCTGATTTGAACCTTGGGAAATTCTAATGGACAGAGGAATCTATATCAAGATTATAGACTTGTCTAACTTTATTTATATCAAAATCTTCAACCATCAACCATAAGTAACTGGAAATAACATCTATGGATACAGTTAGAGTTTTCTGTCATTAGATCACCTAATAAAATAATCTTATTTTCCTCTCTGTGCAATTGAAATATTGTTCTGTATGTGTATACAGATCCATTTTACAAGTAAAGAACTTGTATTTGTTCAGTTGTAAAATCTTGTAAATGATGTCTTAGTCCATTAGTAATGGGATATCCTCGCGGCATTGATGTGACAGTGGCTAGGCATAATTTTAAAGACATAGAGGAAACAGAAAGAGTAGCCATTAGCTATCAGAAATTAACATTATTTGGCTCATTGGAAGAGTGATCAATAACGGATGTTTTGGTATCAGATTAGCAATCTGATTTTTGGCAATGTACCACAAATACAGGTAAGGGGTACTGTAATTGGACAGTTATCAGTAGCCCTTACAGGAGAATATTATGAATGTGTGCATCTCTTTGAAAAACAGTTTTGTTAAGTCTCAATTACTGTTGGTTCATTGATACTAAAAGGCATTGTAGTCAGGCTGAGGATGATGACATGATTATAACCCAGTTCTTGACCTGACAGTGTACAGCATATTTGGATATGATTGGTGTTGGTCATAACCAAAGCAACAGTGCACATTTGACATACACACCTAAGGCCAATCATCTTAAAGCAAGCATACACATCTTGGTGGAAGTGGTTCAGAATTGGGATCCATAGCCACTACTGTCCATTATACATAGTATACATTGTATACAAGAGTATTTTAACAGACTTAACATTTTTCATCCTGCATCATCTTTGTCTGTTACTAGATGTTATGCTTACTATAGGTATTAGTTCTCCAAATACACCTTGTGAGACACTTTTTGCTAATAAGAGAAAATACCAGAGTTGAATTGATGAGATGATATAGTGAACAACACAGCATAAAAAGGACATAAATGTTAGCATGTTACTGACACCATAAAATGGTAACACTATACACTTTAATGCAAACGCATCTTGTCGAATACTTTCAGCTACATTTCAAAGTCCTGCATATGTATATTTCATCATTTGGTGGTAAACTATTGGGACTGCCTAGAACTGACCATGTGAGCACCTACCTAATCTGCTGCTCCCAGAAGATATAGTATCTAAGGTTTCATATATTTTTCACATAACTGGTTAGGTCTGGGTTGTTTTTCATGCTCTCAAGTTTCACAATTTGGTTGGGGCATTCTGATTTAAATTGTAATTTGGCATATTGTCCCACCCTTCCAATTTGCATGATCCCAGTCCTAAATCAAGTGTCCCAGTTTGGGCAGGACATCCTGATTTAAATTGCAAACTGAGGCATTGTCCCACCTTTCCGATTTGCATCCTCCCAATCCTGAATCAAGCCTGTACTGCCTGGTCCATGCACAAGTTGTGAATGATGCTCAGAGTCCATCCAGTCACACATCACCCACATTTGTTTTTCTTAGTTCCTCATCTCAGATCCCACTAAATGACTTTGTGAAATACTTTCACGGGTTTCTCAAGAGACGATTCAAAATAACACTCAAATCTATTTTAATTCTTGTGTCATACCAGCTCAGAAAATAAGGTTAAAGAAGGGATTATTATTCCTGATTCATTTTCTGCAGTCTGAGTGGGTGTTCTGCTAGTTGGCAGAGTGGGACAGATGATGCTATAAAATGTGTTTATAACTTTCGCTGACCAACATTCATTCAATCTGTGTATGGATGCAGGCACTCGTGTGTGTGTGTGTGTGTGTGTGTGTGTGTGTGTGTGTGTGTGTGTGTGTGTGTGTGTGTGTGAGTGTGCGTGTTTGTGTGTGTGTGTGTGTGTGTGTGTGTGTGTGTGTGTGTGTGTGTGTGTGTGTGTGTGTGTGTGTGTGTGTGTGTGTGTGTGTGTGTGTGTGTGTGTGTGTGTGTGTGTGTGTGTGTGTGTGTGTGTGTGTGTGTGTGTGTGTGTGTGTGTGTGTGTGTGTGTGTGTGTGTGTGTGTGTGTGTGTGTGTGTGTGTGTGTGTGTGTGTGTGTGTGTGTGTGTGTGTGTGTGTGTGGGTGTGCATGTGTGTGTGTGTGTGTGTGTGTGTGTGTGTGTGTGTGCGCATGTGTGTGTGTGCATGTGTGTGTGTGTGTGTGTGTGTGTGTGTGTGTGTGTGTGTGTGTGTGTGTGTGTGTGTATGCGTATGCATGTATGTGCACCTATTAGGCCATGATGCTGCTGTGTGACAGAATAACCGAGGATGGATGAAAGCCATGTGTGTGCTCCTATCCTGCTGGTAACTGTTTGTATCTCATCTTCTGACAACACTGTCTGCCTTAGCACTGTTGAAAGCAGGTAAGAATGAGCTCATCAGGCTAGTACAGACCATGCTTTTTGCATTCCCTATAAGTCCCACTGGAATGTTAGATGATTTTAAGTCCTATACGGGCTCTTCTCTCACTGCAGTCTGACACTGCTTGTAAAAGCAACTTAATTTTCTTCATCTTTTACTAAGCACCGCAAATGTTTATTATTAAAAAAAAACAGTAAACCAAGAATGTATTAGCTGGGCTTAGGTTACCTCATTCTATTGTTCATTAATGATTCCTACAATGCATATGAAAGAAACTGCTGAAAATATTTTTATTTTGTTTTTTGTATTGGTAATACCACTGCTATTTCTGAAGAAACAAAATCCCAGTTAGAGCACAGACATGAAAATGCAGATATAATAGAGACCCCCCCCTCCCCACACTGATTGGAAACAGTGAACTGTGATCTCAGAAAAAATAATTACCAAAATTCCAAAATATCACATCTGCTCCCCCCCTCCAAACTTATATATCCTAACTTCACAGTTGCACCAATGTGAAGAAAGGAGCAACCACCCCAAAAAGGGCATCACTGTTAGCACATTACCGACAATGATTTCCTCTGGTGGAAATCTGATCTTTAGTGATCCTGAACATTGGAAAATTGGCACTCAAGAAATCAAACTTTGTCTACCAGTAGGTTAACCAGTTGTAATAACTATTTATGTATTATTATCAACAGGTATACAGGTATACAGAACATATAAGCATATTCTTTTTGCAATGAACCAAAGTGTGCAAATCTGCTGCCAAGAAGATATATTATGGGACCATGTTGTCACGCATGTCTCTTTTGCCAGTGAATAAAAATGCTGATGTGAAGTAGGTTTCATTTGCTTGCAGAAGGCTTTGCTTCTCATGCTTTTCATAAAATGCTCTAGTGCAGTTCTTAGTAAAGCAATGTGTTTTCAACAAATAGGACATTCAATAATGCATTTCTGCTGTGAATTGTATTTCATTTGTGTATGTAAAATGGGCATGTCACAATGACATCTGGTTGCTTCTGAGTTTAGCCTTAGTGACCAAAGTACTATCTATTTTTTCATCTAAAATTAAAAGGTAGCAGTATAGATGAAGGGAAACACTTCCTAAACTGATAAATTAATAATATTTAAAAACCTGCCTGCAGGAAATATTAAAGATTGTGCTAATGTTTAATATGTTAACAGAAAAGGAACATTAATTTTAAACTGATAATGTTTATTTTATATTATTACCAAAATGCATTTATGTTTCATTGTACAAAGTAATTTCCTGAAGATTACAGTGTTTCTGAGGAATAATTTATTTCTCCCTACTGCATACCCAAACTATGTGGCACAAACATTCTTTTTATATGACAAATATAGCTACTGTATCCCCAATAAATTAATTATCAGGACACTGACTTCAAAATGAGCTCTATCTATCTATCTATCTATCTATCTATCTATCTATCTATCTATCTATCTATCTATCTATCTATCTATCTATCTATCTATGTATCTAGCATGTGTACAGCAAGCCTTCCAGACTATATCCTGAAATTTCTGTGGAAAGGATACAATAAAAACAGGACAGCAACAGTACTTAAGAAGCAGTTGCCTGTTTAATTAACTTGTAAAGTTGTGACAAGCTAACAAATGTATATCTTGACAGTATGGCTACAGTAGCACTTTTGATAGAAAGGAGCTTTTTATGCAGAGAACTTTTGATATTCAGTGTTTTGTCATAGTGCAGTGTCATTAATTTAGTGCTGTAGCCAAAAATCAAGGAGGAAGGAGCTGGCATGATGGTTAAAGTCTTTCCCTTGGATTCACGAAGCTCCATGCAAGTATAAGGCTATTCTTGCACGAGTGTTTCGTGTCCATTTAGGATAGCAGTGCGCCTTGCATATGCATGAAGGCACACTGCTATCTAAACTAAATGGACACGAACCAGGAGCAAGTGCCGTGTGTCAGCAGTGCCTGCACCTGAAACATGCCCCCTTCGATCTAAAAGTGCCGTATGGCACTTTCTGACATAGATGAGTGTCAAACAATATAATATTAGAGCCTGGCTCAAATATTATATCGTAAACGAGTGTTTGCAGACACTGAGATGTAAATAGCTAACATTTCAGTGTCCGCAGACACTGAAAAAAAAAATAAAAAACACAAACACCTAGAAGGCAGCAACCTTCAAGTGCAAATCCCCAATTGTATGCACTCTTGCCCTACATGCATGGAAGCAGTAGGGCAAGAGGAAAGGAAAACAAATAAAAAAATGTAATTTTTTTTCACTAAATAAATCTGAAATTTAAGTGTCATGCAGCATGTTTAAGTGACATGCCGATATGCTTAGCCCAGCTGAAATCCTGAAAATGATAGACAAGTGCTACTGTGAAAGAAAACATCACCAAGCTGCTATAGCATAGTGGTACTGCCATAGCACAGCATGCCAAACATTCCTGGCTCATGTTCAAATCCCCCCACTGACAAATTATTTAGTAAACTTTTAAGGAATTTGAATGATAGATGTCAATCATATGGCTCACGTATTACACAGTAGGAGTGGGAATATGTAAAATATAAATGTAAAACATAATTTATAAATTTAATGAAAAAAATAGATTTAAGCAATGCTTTGCTAGTGTAAGCATTGCTTACCTGCTTTCAGCTCTGCTTAGCTGATATAAGCATTGTTATGGGGATTTGCATGGAGCTAAGCATAGTGCAGGATAATAAAACCGGCCAATCAAGAAATAGTGCAGGAAAACTGCCCTATTTAAACCACACAGGCGGGAATACAGCCATAACCATTTGGGATTGCACACAGCAGGACCAAAATGTCTGGCATTGGTGAAGGTATGCGCTTCCGAGCACAACATTGGGGCATGCAGGAGTCCAGGGTCATGGTTGGGCTCCTAGTTAAAAACCATGATGGCAGGCTGCTGCAGGGCCAGTACCAGGTCTTGCAGTACAAAGCAGAGGCCTGGGACCAGCTTGCACGTGATCTCACCAGTGTCACTTGCATACCCCGGACTGGTGAGCAGGTACGTCATCAGCATAATGACCTGAAGTGGAGGAGGGGTGCACTCTTGGACCAGTGGATCCAAGAACCCCAAGCAGAGGATGTCCCACCTGTCTGTAAGTATGCAGTCTTATGCTAAGTATGGAAAAGGTTCAACTTGTGACTGTGCAGGTGTGATTAATGTGTGATGTCTCCCCATACAGCTGCTGCAGAGAGGTCCCAGAATGTGGAGGCTCATGCCCAGTGACTGGCCCGGTGGCATCGGCAGTATGGTGAGTACCCCCTACTATTAGCAGTAAAAAATCAAAATTATAGTAATGATAGTACTGCCTCTATATGTAATTGTGCTGTAAAAGTAAGGAATAAATGCCTGTGTCAGACTGCCAGTGTTACAATTGAGTATTCCCAGCTGCTGTGTAATACATATATCAGAAACAAACAAGGTACAATATGCAGGAAAGGAATATTACAAAATGTATGAGTGTGTCTGACTTAACCTGCCAAGAAAGTGCCATGTCAGGGCTACTGTAACAGTTAGAAATGAAAAGCATTACCCTGTGCAGATCATGCAGGAATAGTAATTGTGGAGTTTTGAGTCGTACACAGATATGTATGTCATAACTAATAAAGGTGATCCCAAACACTTGTGTGTGTCATCTGACTTGTACCTGATAAATAGAAATGTGTATGTCCTGCAGAATGTATTAACTGAGGTGAACTGATCTAGCATTGCTTGTCTGCATACTTTAGTATGGGCATGTCAAATAAATTTAAAAAAGCAGCAGTACATATTCCCATCAGAATGTGTTTTACTTGTTTGTCTGCCAGCGTTGTCCTGTGTTAACCTTTAAATTTCAGTCATATATATCTGTGAATGTACTGAGAAATGTATAAGGCTAACAAGTGCAGACTTAAAACCTACACTGTGTACTGAGGAATCTAAATTGCAGTATGCAGTTGTAAAACAGTCAAATGTGCAATCCAGCTAATGTGCACATGTTTCACAAACAGTGACACCAATGTCTGTTGTGTATGCATAATTTGTACTGAAAATGGGAAACAAATAATACAACATGTCATAATAAAAGTACTGTGCACAGAAATATGTACTAAATAGAAATGTCACAAGCAGCACACAGCACCTCCCCAGGAGCTCAGTCTGGTAAGGTGTAAGCCTGTAGTTCAATTTTGCACACATAGCACGGTTCAAATCCAGAGACTGCCACTAACATTCCAGTCTGGTTCTTCAGTTGTAAACTGCAATCTGAATAGAAAAATAATGTACTGCAACACATACATTTGCCATACAGGGCACACAGGTAAAGAAATCTGAATAGAAATACTAGTATGATGTGTATAACTATGAAAGGTGTACAATTGCTGTGTTGACCAGCCCCAGTCCTACAAATAGATGCAAGCTAGACATCCACACTCTGCAGTCTGGCCCAGAGAAGCCCCTCAAGTGTCACCCTGTCAAGGATAGTTTCCCCAGTTGTCAAGAAACCCGCTCACAGAAAACGTCACAGTAGATGTATGTGAAAGGCACAACACACACTCCAGGGCCTGCAACTAATATGTGAATCTGAAATATGTGTAGAAACAGCATTGTAATGTGGACACAGTTTGTCTGCACAGGCCCACAGGTAAAGAAATTGGTATAGAAACAGGTCTGATGTGTATAACTAAACTAAGGGTATAATTGCTCTGTTGATATCTACAGCTGTTGGTGTGCTGTAACAGCCCCAGGGTCCAGGTAGAGTGTAAGTGTGGTCAGAATGCAGAGTAGTGAATAGTAGTGTGCTGACAAATATACTTGATAGCAGTTGTCAATTGAATCTGTTCCCTTCCCCCACCACTCAACTGATCCAACCATCACAATGAAACCAACATGGGTATGTTCCTAAAAAAACTCTACTGTTGGGACCGTTGTCCCATTTGGTTTATCATTGTTTAAACGGTGTGCATGCTAATATTCCCTGTTGAATAATCATCTTATTGCCTGCCTGACATACCACTAAGTGGCATGCTGTTGCAAACCTGAATGCCATTCCATATATGCATGGGTTCTGTTTGCTATGGCACTATTATAATTGCACTGTTTTAGGTAAATGGGAATATCCATGCATGCTATTTTGACTAATGTTGTAATGTGTTGTGCATGACTAACCAATATTCAGTGCTAATTTCCACACCATAGCACATATGGGAAGACAGATCCTAGCGGAACCGCCTCTCCCACCCACCTGGCCAAGGGACTAGGTCCCAGCATGTCTGGGACCCAACCCAGACCTCCCTCATCTGCTGGTCGTGCACCACTCTTGGGTGGAACCACTGCAGGGGATAGGGCTCACCCCCCCACAAGTGGGCACAGTGAGGACGTTGTCACCCGGGATAAGGCCTGTGGCATGGTGTGCAGTTTCCTCCAGATGAAGCTGGATGACTACCTGCTCCAGGTGGAGGGCAGATTGTTGCAGCTAGAGGGGCAGGTGGCCCCTCTAGCCCAGCCCCCAGCACAGCCATCTTTGGGACTGTGAAGGAGTAGTGGTGATTGCCATCAGGTGGGGACATCAGTGCCACTACTACCATCTGGGGCGCTCATGAGCCTCAGATTCACAACCATCTTCCCCGTCAAGGTGCTTACCCCCCCATGTGTCATACACTGCCCCTGTCTGCTGTCTTGTCTGTCTTGTCTGTCTACAAATGCAATCTCTCTTACCAAACCTCCCTCACCACACTTACCAATAATCCTTCCTTAACATCCCATTCTCACCTTAAAAAAAGGGCAATATGTCCCACAAAAAAAATCATGTCCCATACATAGCTCTGCATTTCCTCCAGAGACATGTACACATCACACAATCTAACCCTACCAGTCATCCCTATTGGATGATGTCCACATACCTCCCTGTAGGGTGTGAGGCTCCAAATTCTAAATTGCCCACAATGAAAGCAGCTGTTGCTGCTAAAAAAAATGCAGAGCTATGGGCCTTTCCTACACCAGTTCTGCACATCCCTACTTGTTTCTCCTCTTGTTTGTCCCCCTGCGTGCCCCAATTTCACCACTTTCCTGTCTCCCTTTTTTTCTTTTCTTTATTTGAAATTAGCGCGGGCTTAAGCGGCCATAAGCAAAGCTAAGCTCACGTAAGCGTCGCTTAGCTCCACACAAACCCACACAAACCTGCTTATAACTGCTTTAAAGTGCATTAATAACTCTGTCTCCATCAGCCCCTGTTCTGTCCAGCAACAAAATAAGCAGCCTTTGCATGTCTCAAAACCAGGACCCTGCACACTATAGCCAAAGGGATTTACCACTAAGCCATTTCACATGTAAATAAATCTGATGTTTTTGCAAACATTTATTTATACATGTAGATGTCTGTATGTATATGTATGTATATATATATATATATATATATATATATATATATATATATATATATATATATATGTATGTATATATATCTATAAAAGAACACTACAAATAAATATATGACCAAAGGCACTGTTAATGGATGTTAGGGGGGCCAAAATAAGTACCTCTTGTAATTATTGATATCATCCCCTCCTCCACAGCTGAACAGATCTGCCTTGCAACACAATAACCAACACTTGCAAGTCTCATAACCAGGACCCTACACAACATAGCCACAACAAATTAACAGTAATCCATCTCAGCTGTACGATGTCAGGATGATATCAATAACATATCATGCAGAACAGTCTGTCTACCATAGGGAATGTACAATGTGGAAGCAGTAAACATTCCAATGATACGTACATGCAAACACACACACAGACACACATATTTTCTGATTAAGTCCAGTTATTAAATGGATGAAAGCACTAATAATGGCTCTAGTGTATTTATCAGCATATTATTTTACTTATTTTATTACGAAGTGTTTGATTTCATATTTCATTTTTCTTCGCTATTACAAGAGTTGGATTACTAAGATATATATATATATATATATATATATATATATATATATATATATATATATATATACACACACACACACACACACACACACACACACACACACACACACACACACACACACACACACACACACACATATATATATATATATATATATATGTATATACACATACATACACATACATATACATATATTACTACATATAGATATGTATAAGAAGATATATATAATTAGAGGGTGCACAGCATATCGAACAGCCAGTATTCCTACAGTTGCCACCTTTTAAAATGGCCAGTGTTTGATTCTTTCATACAAAAGACAATTATTGCATGAAACATATACCCACAGACAAGTCAAAGGATATGACACCACACACAGGTTTGCATACATAGAAATGTTTATTTGTGTACTATTTCAGGTGTATATGTCATTTCATATAGCAGTTAGGTGTTTGAAATACATAATA